>NC_087514.1:112008153-112309066 GCF_963921805.1 Phalacrocorax carbo
ATACTAGAAAGAGGCAGCTTTGAAACTGTACTTCTGAGTCATCATTTCATGTAAGGAATTATAATTTTCAAGGTTAAGTATTGTTCATATATCATACAATATATTGGATGGTGTATTGTTTGTAAGCATCATAATGGAACATTGAGTCTGGCATTCTGCCTGACTTTCTCAGTGCTTTATTTTTCAGAAAATAATGTTTGTATAGTAACAACAAACTATACAGGACTTTATTTGTCATCACTGTGGGAATTATGTCGTAAAATTTTTCTCAAGCACATACTGTTATGTTCTGTTAGGAGGGGCATGTATACAGTCAGAAAAAGGGTGTCTCTTTTATCAAACATCTTGAATAGCACAATATAATATTTCTTCACTGCAAAAATCTGAAGATATATAATTACCAAATTAAAGATTAAAAATCATGTTCAGTGTCTGCCGAACAGTTCTTTCTAAGCAATCTACTTATCAGATTTAGCTTCCTTTTAAAATCAAGAATTGAGTCAGGGGCAAGAACCCTTAGGCGTCACAGTTCTCTGAGTTGAGCAAAGCACCTGTTGATTTTAATTAGATTTACACATCCCAAGGATTTCTGAAAATCAGCTAGCTAGATTCTTATGAAAGTGTTCATTATTTAAAATTATTTGATGGATAACTTGTATAAAATATTTTAGCAATATTTTTGTTTGTTATGACAAAATAGCCAGCACTGTTGTAACAAAATTGGACAATTAATTTGTTGTAACAAAATTAGGACAAGGATTGTCTCTTCTGGGCATTACCTTAATATAAATATTTACTACTACTTCTCCCTCATAGCATACTGAGTGGACTTGCTTACAGCTGTATCAGAATCTAACACTGGACACACAGCAGAAGAAAATGTAGGCATCTCTAAGCTTTGCAATACATGCCATGCTGAGCTATTCAAGCTATTCAAGGCTAGCTTGGGAAACAAATTGCCCTTTCTCAGCAAGCCTAATTAGGCCAAGTACAATGCAGGCCAATGTGATTAGGTTGCTTCCATGCTATGGTGATATTATTGGCTTGTTTGGAAGTAGTTTTGATACCTTGTGTTGTATTGCACTGTGCCAGCCTACTACAGAGATGCTCTCTAGAGGTCAGGAGCCAGAATGAGGCAGGATTTAGTAATTGTTCTTTGATCCTGTGGCTTTTAAATAAGAGCTGCTATTGAGACATAATCTTACGCAGATATGAACAAGGTAATGTTCTCTACTGCCGCAATAGTTCTTACTGAAGTAGTGCTAGTTTAATTTTTCAAGTTGTAGTATTAACCTTTTTTAAAAGGAATCATACACACTATTGTCAGTGTCTATGTCTGGGGGAGCAGAAGAATATTTGGTGGTCTATTTTTATTTCTTTCTCTACTTACTCCTTTCAACTTGTTTCACAAAGGCAAGAAGCTAGATTAAGGAGATGCATGCTCTTAACTGCCTTCAGTAGGCAGTCACTGATGTCTCTGCCTTATCTTGTGTTGCCATTCCTGAGAAAGTTATTCCACCACAGGTATTATGGTCTTGCACATATATGTTACATTTGGAATCCTCAAAGAGTTATTTTTCTTTTTAATTTTCACTGATGAAATTTCCTGAGGAAAAAGGAGTGTATTTTGGCCAAATGACTTTGAAGGCTTAATGACGGTTTATTCTAGCCTTGACTTGTCTCTTTGAAATGCCAATGTGTGTTCTCTTGGACACTTCTCCATTATAAACTGGACTGAAATCACTAACCATCAAACAATCTTCAGATGCAATCTTCAGGACCACAGCTGATTAATTAGATTACAGGTCAAAGAATTTCTAGGTCGTCAATATATTCTTGAATAATCTACTCTCATCTCCTCACTATTAAATTACATACACTATATAAAATATTTATCAGAGATCATCAGATTTCTCAGTCTGTAACTCTCAAAGGTGAAATTAGTTAGGCATGCTGATTCATTCAATCATTTCAGATTTAGCCAAAATTCACTACAAGAAGGCTAACAGATATTGCAATCAATCAGTAACAATGATACTCAACATTATTTTTATACAAGTGTATTTCCTCAAATAATGTTTCTTATCTTGAGCTTGCTGCCCAGGTGCAATGACACAGTAGTTGCCCATCAACCCATTAGTTCAACATTGCACCTGTGCAACACGACATTCTTTTAAATACAAAGTCATACCCTTCTTTACCTGTTATTTCTATGATTTTAGATTATCTGGACTTTAGTTACATATAAGATAAAACTGTCTTGCTAATTAATGAGTTGTAATTTTTAACATGACAGGCTACGAAAGCTCACAGCAAGGCTGAGGTGAATAAGTGCAAACCTTTGTACCTGGGCAGACAAATGTACTACTGAAATACTTTTAAATTTTACTGTGCGTGCATTTCTTCAACAAGCGAGTTTCAGGCTACTGAGAACGAACCACAATGCTAATCACCAGTATGACTATGGTGGAACAAACCATTCTGGATTACCTCCCTAGTATGGATTATCACTATGGAAAACAATATTCCAGTTTATAAAGTGGAATTTTGTTGTAGTGCAGCACAACTACATGGATGTTCAGGACAAGCAGGAAAAATTCAGTTCACTGAAAGGAGATGGGAAATTTTAGATGGGTCATATGCAAGTTCTTGGATGGAAAATTGTCATGACTCTAAATTTCTAGATCTGAATTCTCTAGGAAAAAAAACTCTTCCTGAGATCAAATATAACTTCTCTTTGTCACACAATCATCAGAAAGAGCATTGTTTTTTCATTCCAATACCAAAGCCTCCTTGAAAACTTGCCATCCAAATATAAGCCAGACTTAGTTCTTCTTACCTTGTGAAATTTGGTATGGCTGCTGGTTCAGCATGCTGCTCTGCTGATCAGTTCACCTTTGGAAAGTCACTAAAATTCCAGTCCTCCATTCAGTCATCTGTAATATATTCTTATAAATACTATTTATCTCCCTGCCAGTAATCCTATGAGCCTTAACTAGTTTTTCTAAGGATACCTTAGAGTTATCAAGAAAAGATACCATATAAGGTAGGGTTTTTTTATGGCAATGTGGCTATCTCACTGAAAATATCCTCAATTGGTTCTTTTCTTGAATGTTAGTAGTGGGAGTGTATGCTTCACTGCTTGAAAGCGCAATGGCTAAAGTATCTCACATTATCAAATGCATCATTAAGCCATTTCACCTGAGCTGACAGACAGAAGGGAAAGAAAGGTGTTCTGCTCACATCTTAACAGCTTGAGTTAAATTTCCACTCTGGTCACCACCCGATACAAATCACAGTTATAATAACTTCTGTAATACAGATACGGAGTATATGTGATGGTATCTACCACAAATAACTGTTCCTAGCATCTCTCTCAGGACAAAACATTCTCCTGATGCAATGGCACTTAACTCCAGAGGTAGCTGTCTGTGGACCTGGAGATGAATATCCATCATTCCATCACTGCCCCATTTCCATTGGCCAAGATACATTTGTTTCTGGTAGTTTATATACAGATACGAGTCCTTCTCAGGGCTATCAATTTACTTTTATATGCTCAAGATGTTCCTAACCAAACAAATGCTCCAAAAATGACAGTTAAATCTAACTAAATTAGTCTCAAATTTGGGAAGACATAGCAAGAGACTGCATTTTATGAACCTGTGAGGAGAACATGCAGCTTAATTATCAGTTTCATTCAGGGCTGGTCCATAAGTTTGCTTAAGGAAGAGTTAAATAACTATGATTTTCTTATTAAATGCAACAGTGGACCTGAGGTCATCCCATCTCTAGCACCTCCATTATTACTGTACTGAAGCAACATGCTCCTGATACAGGCATACTGAAATTTCTCTTTATGTATTTTGATATGAAGTCAAACTACTTAATCTTTCTCTTCTGCTGGCAGCAGAGCCCATATCCTTGAGGCCATTTCTGTGGAAGGTGGACAGTCACAGACACTTTGAACATTTTCTAACCTTGCGTGTTGTTGCTGTATCGGTTCTAAAAAGATTTCCTTTTCTTTTCCATGGTGACCTGCAGAGGACCACATGTGAGGGGCTCCTTTACCTCCTTGACTCTAGAGAAGGGGGAGGATAAGGGCAGAGATCAGCTGTTTCCAGGATCCCTTCTCCATCTGTATATTTGTCACTTGTCTTACACTTACATTTTAAGCTATTTTGGACAGGCCATCATTTTTTTTCTATGTTAGAACGAGGCCTTAGCACAGTATTCCTGCCATGATTATGGTGGTGCTGTAGACAATAAATAGCAACAGTCCTATTTGTCATCAAAAACATTTGTTATGTAATATTCTCTTAGTTAAGATAACTGAAGACTATGATGCACTCTACCAAGGCTTGCAAGTGGGATAATACTGCTGCATTTTCTGGTAAAATTTACTGGGATTTCAGGTTCCGGAGGGAAGAACTAAGGGGTTGCTACTTTACCTTCATCAGTACTGAAGCATTCTCAATACAAAAGGAAAATACATTAAGGTCATTTTTACACACTGTGGAGAATGTTTAAGAACATGGCTACAAGCTGGGGAAAAAAAATGAAATGACAATACTAAAAGAGACCCTTATGCTTAACAGTTTGTTTTAAATATTTCCCTAGAGCTATTGTTTTGCACAACTTACTCTTGCCACTGTGGCAGCTGAGGTGTCAATGGACTTCAATGAATTGCTCTGAATAAACAGATCTTTCCCGAGTTCAGAGGACATCATTTACAGTTACAGCTACAGCCCTTCTCTTCTTTCATTACCCCAGATGTTCCTCTCCATAAACATCCAGAGCACTTCCACAGCTTGGCTTCGCCTTTTCACACTTGGCCAGATTCCACCTCTATCTCCTGGTATGTAATGCCGTAATGTGGAAATTATCCAAATGAAGCAAAAAGACTCCTTATGGAATGATGTACTATACTCACTGCCTGAAGGAACCACAGAACCTTAACCACAGGTATCTTCAGTGTATGAGAATTTAAAACTATTAGTAAGGACAGTCAGATAGTGCTTCCTTCATTCAGGCTTTGCCTTACTTTGAGTAGCCTCCCCAATATCAACTCATGGAGCAAGATACTAGTTAATAAGACTAAAAATGTTTTAACCCTGTTGTGGTTTAACCCTGCAGGCAGCTAAACACCGCACAGCTCACACCCCCCGCAGTAGGATGCGGGAGAGAACGGGGGAGAAAAAAACCCCTAACATTCGTGGGTTGATATAAAGACAGTTTAATAGCACATAATAATAATAATAGAATATACAAAATAGTGATGCACAATGCAATTGCTCACCACCTGCCAACCAATGCCCAGTGTGTTCCCAAGCAATGGTCCCGCCCTGGCCAAGTCCTCCCAGCTAATATACTGAGCATGACATCATATGGTGTGGGATATCCCTTTCGTCAGTTGGGGTCAGCTGTGGTGGCTGTGTCCCCTCCCAGTTCTTGTGTGCCTGGCAGAGCACGGGAAGCTGGAAAGTCCTTGACTTAGTGTAAGCACTGCTCAGCAATGACTAAAACATCAGTGTGTTATCAACATTGTTTTCATACTAAATCCAAAACACAGCACTACACCAGCTACCAGGAATAAAATTAACTCTATCCCTGCTGAAACCAGGACACGCTGTCCATAAGGAGAACAAAGCTGGTATGAAAGGGGGAAACAGCAACTGCAAAATTTAGTTTAGTTTTAAGTATTGTCAAAATGCATATTGTACTTACAGATGTCCTTGTAATCCATTAAAAAAAAAACAACAACAATGAAGTCTCAATAATACGAACCCTCTGTAAAGCACTTCTTATTAAATCTTGGAGCAATAGTGGAGAAGATTCCCTGGTGTATGTGAAATACAGCAGAAGAGCATGAGTGAAGTGCAAATGCCACAGTATAATTCGTATATGGAACATTTTAATTGTGGGTAATGGCAGATTTTCAATTTTATAAGTCAAGGAATTGTGCTCATTTCTGAGACAGAACTGAATATATTAACTGCCCTTGAAACAGTATCAATATTTCTTCCTGTGCAGAGCACACCACAGTAAAATGCATTAAAAGATGAAAACTCTTTGATCCTTCTGAATGCTTAAATATACCAGAACAGTGCCAATAAGTTTTGAGGAAGAAGCTAGACAGAAAAGAAATATTATTAATCGCCAAGATAGCACAATATCCTAAAAGAGTGAAACTGAGTGTACTAAAGACTACAAAAAAATATTAATGGTTCATAATCCTACTCCACTGAGTCTCTTAGGCCACAATGGGTTCCTTCCCCCCCACCGCTTGACTCAGGTGAAGTCATTAGCATGCAAACATATTTGATCTTGACATACAAAATAGCTGTATCTTTTTCACCCTCAATATTAGGGAAAGAAAACTGTCCTGGATTGTATCACAGTGTAGATCTTATGAGTCAGGAGCAGACTGAATAACTGGAATCCCAGAACTCATTTACAAGAGCCATTGAGCTTCACTCAATGGTTCACTGGTTCTGCTGCACTCAATGGTCTGCTGTGGTTCTGCTGCCACCTGCCAGGCAACATTTTCTAGGAAGATTTCATCTCTGGGCTTCTCTTTCTTTGATAATATTGCCAGTTCTTGACTCCATCTTAGTTTGGAGCTACACTTGCAAAATATTATCAGGCCTTGCTCTGATTTGACTTCTACTAATAAAAAACAGAAGTAAATCTACTGACCTGAATGCAATGGCCCATGGGACTTGAACAAGGCACAGGCTGATGTTTGGGTGTAGTTGCAGCCCGTAGTTCTTTTTAAATTATGAATAGTGTCAGGCTAATTTGTACCCTGCATAGCCAAGGTCTGGTTTTGACAGGCTATCTCAGACTTTGGTTTCAGCTGAAGCTAGAAAAACGTAGGGATCCTTTCTCTTTTCCCCTGTTCGTACAGAGCCCGTTCTGCACAATAGAGCAGCCCCATGCAAACCAAGAGGATGACTCATGAGTAGTTCTGGAAAGAAAGTGGGAAATTATGTTAATTTTTGATTTTGCTTCAAAATGGAACTTAAGCTAAATTTAAGGTGAAATAAAAAATCTGAAAAAACTGTTCTGGGTAGATTGAGCCCTTCTGATCAAAACTGAAATACTTCATATTCCTTTTAACCTTTATAAACTTGAAAAAAGCCCACTAAATTTTCAAAAAGAATGTGTAAAAATGAGACATATGAATCTTATCCAGACACTGTACTTTAAATTTTTACTGAACCAAATTTGTCACAATGACACATTTTATATTTAGATTAAATGCCGTTTTTCCATCAGAAGTCAGTGGTGAAAAAAATGTCATTCAGTTCTGCTCACAACACTGCAGGAATTTATTCTAAAAGATTGATAAATGAGGTAGTAAAATGTAATTATACCTCACTCTTTAACATAGATTCAAATGCAACACTAGAATCCTGAGGAGTGCTTCTGGATACATAATAGATTTCCTTCTCTAGAGCCTGCTGCATTCATTGCTGGTAAGGTCTCCAAGAGCACTGGCACTAGGGCAGGCTCCAAGAGCTCAGCCAAGGACTGGAAGCCTGATATGCTGGATACTGGAGAAAGAAAGGGTTGAGGTAGTCCCTATTTTGAAAAGCTAGAGGAAGCCCTCATCTTGTCAGGAGAGGTAGTATGCTGGCATGCTCAGTTGGTACAGATTAAAGTCCTTCTGCTTCCCCAGTGAATCTGTGACTGAAAAATACAAAAGAAAAGGATGCTCCTTTCTTTACCTTTCCCCCCAAAGCTATATCTATTTGTTGAGAGCCTAAAACTTCCATTTACTCCATAGCTTTTAACAGGGAGTCTTTTTTTAACCTCTTGGGACACAGACAACCTGGCCCCTAGTTTGAGAGTTGCTGCTGAGTGGGATAAAACGTAAAAGACAGTGCTCTGTCTACTGTGATTCTTCCTCCAGTTCCTGTGCTCTAAAATATACTTGCATGCATTTCTCATCCGTCATCCTATCTTGAATGATGCTCAGAAAACTCAGTGATGTCTAACATGACAGTTAAGAGGCTGTATATCTGCCAGCCTTCCCTTCCTTCCCTCACCTTCCCCCTCGACCCTCCCCCAAACGAAAAGGAACCCATTTCTCAGATTAAAAAGAAAGTTCATCCAGGCTCAACGTGCATAAGATTTGTCACCCAGGCTGCTTCAATCAGAAATGAAAACATAAAGACGTGTAAACAACAAATAACCTCAAAAAAGAAATGAGCATCTCAAAAAAAAAAAAAAAGTTATCAAATATGCATTTGTTTATCACAGTCATGTTTTATGATTCAAACCTGATTCATATATATTTTATGAAGAGAATATCCATTGTGGTGGCAAAATTAAATGTATTTTGAAACTTGTATATGACATTTATCTATCTGCTCTATCAGAAAAAAGTTGTCATATTCATTCAGACATATATTACTTTTTCAATTTCCTGTCAGTAATGTTTTTTTAATGTTTTTTTAGGGTGAGACCACAGGATTTCTTATTTTTTACAACAAAGACCATAACGCTTTAGAATTATGTTGATGAGTTTATACCTAAGAAAGTTGTGTTTCTTTTTCTTTTTTTTTTTAGAGATGAACAATTTGCACTATTACCCATGACAATCATGGCTGTTTTTTCCTTTGTGTTTTTTTTTTTTAAAGATACAGAATCAGAGAATTGTCGGCTCCTTTTTCCTTTTTCTATAGACGTTCATCATATAAAACACAAACTTATGGTGCAATTTTATGATGATTCAGGTTCTATTGTGATCCACAAGAGATAACAAAGATAGCACAAGTATTGAAACTCCTTATCACATATCTTCCCTTCCAAAGGGATGATTTTGATAGAAAGTTTCTATAAACCCAGTGCTTAAGAATAAGCAGCGCTGTGCAGCAGGCAAGGCCAAAGGGTCATAGCCAGAGAAGAAACAGAAACCAATTAAAGTGAGTTAATTGACAAGAAGCTACAGCTCCCATGCAGAAGACTGGCTGGAGAGGTGCGATGTGGAGACAGCAACTTCTTTCTTTGAGTTGCTATTAAAGTGACACTGTAATAAGAACCTTATCTCGTGTCCCATGCACTCAGTGCAAGTCCTGCGATGGATGTTGAAGTCAGTGGGTCAAGCCCTGGGTCGAAAGGCTGTTTGATTCTTATGGGGCTTTTTGATAGGATAGTAATGACGCCATCCACAATACAGACTAAAGTATGCTCTTCGTTGGTAAAAAATAAGGAAAGTTCCATGAGCAACATTTGAATTTCATTTCTGAGCAAAAGCAGAATATTTGGAATCAAATTAGAGGATGTGCCTCCCTTTCTAAGCATACATTATATTTGGTAATAAATACAAATTCAAATAATATTTGGTAAAGCTGGCAATAATCAAAAGGCTGTTGATCAGTTTGGCTGAGATTTTTTGAACACCAGCAACTTAGGCTATATTTTAGGGCAGAAATTCTTGTGTGATAAGACTCCCTCAGGACATCTGTGGCATCCATTGGTTGGAGCTGTGCTGGAAACACTTTTATGCTGGCCTGTGGTCTGAGGATTTAGTGCATCCATTTTCTGTCCTAACCAAAACAGCAGGGTGAACGCCCAGAGAAATGTAAAAAGTAATCTGTCAAAGGGAGAGATTTCTTCCTCCCTACTTCAGGCTCAAAGATTTTTTTTTTAACCAAAAGAACCTCAGAGTCACAAAGCCTTAATTTATGCACAACTGATTTTTAAATAACATCATCCTACAGAAGGAATACTTAATCTTACTTGAAAGAAAAGATACTCAACCGAAAGACCCTCCCTTGACATTGCTATCCATCATTTAGTTAAAGTATCAGTAAAATTAAGTATATTTTAAATAATTCAAACAGATACCATTATCTTGGTCTCTGGGATGCTGCTTCTGTATTTATTCACGAAACACAAAGCAGCAAGCAAGGAAAACAGAAGTACAATTTTCCACAAAAATTGAAGACTGCCTCTAGACTCATCCCAAAAATAAGACAGGTGAGCCAGTGCTGAGTTCTGCACGGCCATCATCAGCTGCTACCAGGATCTGAGTTAAAACTCCTGTGACTGCCATGGGGAGCTTAAAGACGACATTATCAAAAGGACTAAAATCCCATTAAAAATAACTGGGGTGTGGTATTCTAAGGACGGAATTTATGTCATTTAATGTTAGTCACCTAACTTTAGAAGTCCAGTTGTAGACTGCCAGTCAAGCTCTCTCTAGTCAATGCAGAAAGGGAGGAATCTCTGCAAGGTGATTCATCTCAGCCTAAAAATGCATGCCTGATATCAGCGAGATGTTTTATTCTTCAAGAGTACCTATTTCTTTCAGTGACAACAGACAACACTAAGTAACTAGCTTAGATTTGAGGCAGCCTAAGCCAGGTTTCATGTCATTAAAATTAGGGAAAATGAATTCAAAGTCAGGAGTCTCAAGAGATGTAGGATGTTGCCAAGGACCAAAGTCAATTCTAACATTGACCTACAGCCTCTAAGTCATTTGGAAAACAGCTGCCTTTTTATTGACTATCTGAGTATCTCAGCTGTACAAAAAAGGAGGATAAAATAATTTAAAAAATAAATGTTTAAAAAAAAAATCACAGACGCTTTTTCCATGGAAAAGGCTCAACCTTTTTTTTTTTCCCCTCCCTTTGAGAGTTACTATTAAAATGAGACAAAGCTTTGAGAAGACCTCACTGGCTGAAAAGCTGTTCAACACATGCATAAAATGAAACCTGTTTGACCATCCCTGTCTATCACAAACATAAACGCGGAGACAGAGATGATTCACTTAAACTACTTCAACTTGACTGGTAATATCTTGACACATTTCACTGGGGAGGGTATAACTTACACAGCTCTTAAAAAGTAAGTTTAAAAAAGGACACAGCTATGCGGCAATGACTGTGGACTGAAGATTTATTAGAAAGATTCCTTAACCATCTCTTGGAAGTCAAATTTCCATGTTCTGTGCAAACTTGGTGAGAAATTGCCTTCTTGACATGATGTTCATTTATCTCCCCTCAGTCTGTGTTCTTTGAGGCCTCCTTTTGCATCATTTCTTGGAGAGTATGAGGCCGATTTAAACATTTCTACATTTCTGCTGTTGCCAGAGTCCATAGTGATTTAGTGAATCAGGCATGCATCATTCATGTTTGTTCCCTCTTTTCACTGCATATGACTTAAAGGATAAATAAAAGGCAAGAGGGAGCCAAGGGTACAACTTGCCTCAGTAAGTGGTTTTAGGAGGGCTCCTTTCCATTGATGGATCAGGTTATGAGAATTTGAGCTCGACTCAGTAATATTTAACATGTATGTTTTTATCTGTATTCAGGAAAAAAAAGGGCTTTTATTGTAGCATACTTACTTGTCACATTTTATTCTCAGAATGCAGGACATAACAGATTGTTGGTTAAGAACTTCCATGTAACAGAGCTCTAACTATTCACCGTTGTATGTAACAGAAGCACAAAAGTATTTGAACAGGCCAATGTTTCCATATATTACTAACAGTATTTCTAGGTCACTAGTCTAACATTCAGATTTTAAATAATTACCCTAACTGAGAAGCTGGTAAAAAGCTTGTCTAGATTTTGTCCTGTACTCCCTTCCAACACCCCATTATACTCTGATAAAAGCATCGACTTTGATTGCAATTCCAGAACATTTTCAGGCAGCTCTTATGATTCTCATCTCTGAAGTCTATCAGGGCTTCCTTTGCCTTTCTGTATCTGGTGAACTGAGCATCAGGTAGTTTTGTTCTCTTCAGACCTTTGTGAAAAAAAAACTTAAAAATTGAAATCTTAACTTTTCTAAGCAGTCATTAAAGATTTAATCACAGTGTCCAGGCAGGATTTTGTCTTGGCTGATGTGGCAAAAATTTTCTGACGTGGTAGAGAAGAATGTGGCGTTCTTTGCCAATGCCAATTACATGCTAGTCTCATTCCAAGGTGGGGACCTTATGATTTATTTACGCTCTGTGCCCATAGATTCTTAGACTTTCTGCCTTAGCTAAAGGAGTGTCTTTCAACAATGCCCATGAACAACTTCTGTTTTCAAATTCATGTAGCTACTTGAGAGCAAAAATAGGTGACTGGCTCCTATGAGTGTCTCTACGTGAACAGTAGGTGTGATGGCTGGGACATTTCAGTGTATGAGAGTTACGAGAGACACTCCTGGGTACAAACACAGATCATCCAGAAGAACAACATATAGATTTAAACATATAGAGTGGTACACTGTAGGTGCTAACAATAATAGTAGGAGACTGCACATATAAATCCCACACATCAGTATCTGTACAACTAAAATTAGCACATCTATAGTGCAGATCACAGAAGATGTGATTAAAACACCTGAAAATGAAAGTCACCTCCCAACACTTCGGAGGGGGCTGTGGAGGTGATGTTCATCAACGTTCGAGACGTCAAAAAACAGGCAGATTGTGCCATCCTGTGGGCAGGGGTTGGGAAATTTTTCCCATGCAGTTCTGCTAAGAAACATCAATTTTTTTTACCTTTTAAATACTTCACTCTGACCTCTTGTGCAGAGCTGCCATTACTACCTGTCTACATGGTACCTCCTAGCAGTGTTAACACACAGTACCCTTTGACTCCCACTTTGCAGTCATTCGCTAATACTTATATCTTGGTGATAAATTGAACACTCAGTAAAATCCAGGCCTAGTTAATAGATTACAGACAGTTATGACCTGTGTATGGTCATGATTACACACTTCTAAATTTACACTAGTGACAGATTTGAGGTAAAAGAGAGCAGCACGACATCTCCCATGCCAAGATGAGAAGGTTTAGTTTATTTTCATTTGTCACCAGAATAAAGGTTCAACAGATCCCAGAGACAGAAGTGTGACTCAAGGAGGTAATTAAAATATTTTTAATTTGGGGTCCCTGTTGGTACTTCTATCTTTCCTGAGGAGACAAGCATGAAGGTCCAGGTAAGCCTGTGTTCAGCTGTGTACATGTTTATTTACACACATGCATGTGTTCACATAAGTGGGTGGCAATTCAGTCAAAAAAACGTAGACATCTACTCTATTTGAAATATTGTAGGGTTTTGTCAGGATGTGGCAATAAGACTTGGAGGGAAGAGCATTTTTCTGGACTGGCCGGAGGAGGCCAAGTGGTACAATATCTAAAATGGGACTAAAGACCTATATTTAACTAACTGCATCCCAGATGCAGTGTGTGGCAAAGAGCCAGAGAAATTAAGAAAATGAAAATTGTAGACACAGGGGAAGTAGAAAAGGAACAAGGGAATTGGATACCGTGGGATGTCTGCGGATTTGTCACTGACTTTGGCACCAGGTGTTTGTTCATCCGTACTCCTATTTCCACATGGTTTTATGCTTCCAGTTATGGAAGGAACCGAAAGAGCAAAACCAGGACTGGTGACAACAAGCTAAGGTTAATAAAAAGAATTGAGAAGGAAAGAGGAGGGAAAGTTTAGCATGGCAAATGGTGCCAATTCCCCCTCAAAGCTAGCGCGCTGCATGAGCCTGATATCATCTTTTCACTTTGAGGCTGTCTGTCTATCTGTGCTATCAAATAAGACATATCTCAGCTTAATCCACAGCCTGCAACGAAGGGAGTGGATTAGGCCTCTGGAGACGATGACTAACAAGTTTAATTTTAACTTTTTTTCAGCTGGGCTGCAATGACCTATTTATACAATTTCTTTCTTGCTAGCTAGTTTTTTTTAACATTACAAGATGTACCTGGCCTCTCTCATCTCTCTCTAAACTGTCTCCCTGATGTCCTGATCACTCTCTGATCTATTTCTCTATCTGCTGGGTGGATGCTAATATGACATATCCAACCTCTAAAACAAACCATTTATTTTGAAACTTGGCTATGTCAGAGTATTTGATGCATCAAACATTAAAATGAATGTATATTTGGATATTGGGTACATCATGTCTTGATATTAAATTATCTCCTGAAAGGTGGATTGATTTTTAAACTGGCAGGATATATGTATTGCTTCCTTGAATCTCTAGCATGAAGCTAGACATGAGGGGAGAGTAGGAAAGGTTCTCTACAAAGCAGAGACAGAATTGCTTAAGGGCTATGAGTGTTTTCTTTATATTAATAAATTCTTTTTTGTGCTTAAGGAAAGAGATTCTGACATTCTCTTCCATTATTATGTGACAATAATACATTAATCTTCTATGAGAGATACTTATCCTAGAGATAATATTTAATTAATGTGTAAAGAAGGAAGTTTAAGTGAAAAAGGTACTTTAAAAATCATATATATTTAATAACATTGGCATAGATATTTCAAAGTCCTTTTTTCTTTTTGATATCTGGGCCATTTGCATACATACATGCTGAAGACTAACACTGTCAGTATCTGAAGAAAAATGACAAACCAAGATATACTTTTAGAAAGATAGATAGAGTGTCCATTCATGGTTAGGACTGTGATTTTTTTCTGCTTGAACTTTCCCTGCCACTGTTCACAGATGCAACACATAGGAAAAGACATTGTGCAATTCTTTGCAATACTCTAGATTCAAACCAGAAGACAGAGAATCCTTCTTACAGGACGACTGCTGTTCACTGTGCTACTTGGAAGCTTGTAGGTCCACATGTAGAAGCCTATGGGTCTGCATCTGTCTGGTTATCACTATGAACACTACATGAATACAACTCAGTTGTTGGTTTACTAACAAATGAGTTAGTCAAGTACTACTGCAATTTTCTCCTCTTCATATGAAGACTGCGTAGGGAAGACATATTTTCATTTTCAAAATCTTCACAAGACATTGCTGAAATATCTGGACTTCTCATCTATTTGGATTTCAAAACAAATACTGGCTACTCTGCAAGCAGTAGTCCCAAATTTCCTCTCCTCACCTGTATCTCTAAGACATTGTCACAGATGTCAAGACTGCAGCCCAACAAGAAAGCCTAATGGCCTTCAATTTTGCCTGAAGACTTATGACTTCTAAGAAATTCCAGACCTTCCCAAAACAACATCAGTGCTTCACCAGTGAGTCAAGGGCCTTAAATATTTATAATTTTACATTAACTTCCACTTTTGACAGAGTGATCTGGCTTTTTTCCCCGTTTGCCCAAATAGCCTTTCTTGGTTTTCTTTTTTCTGATATCAATGCCACTTGAGCAGAAAGTAAAATTGTGACACTGGAAAAAAAACATTTGACATATATATATAGAGGACAAATTAAATAAAATCTGAGTAAAAATAAGCACCATGTTGCATGTTGCACAAAGAACTGTTTGTTTGGGGTTTTCTTTTTTGGTGTTTTTAATTTTCTCCCCCCCCCGAAATGATGAGGCACATCTGGAAAGATAACTCACAAACTCTCAGATTTGGTCCTCTATTTCCTCTGCTTACCTACAGCCTTCCTATACTCCAGTGTGCAGAGCATTCCCTCGTAAGCAGCTTTGGACAATCTAGAGGAGAAATCCCAAATTAAGAATAGTGTTGGATCCCTCTCTAAAGTAAATGTCTTATACAGCAGGATTTTCATCATCTCTAGTTGGATAATGAAGTGGCCTTAAATTGTTCTCAACTTTGTCAACTCCTGAAGGCATGCAGCAATGCAATATTCCTGAGCATGACACTTAACACTGCTTGGAAAATGTCAGTAATATAGAAAGCACATTTCTTGGTATGATTTACACACATCAACTCTGTCTACCACTGTTTACATCATCTTAAAGAATTTTCAGTGAACTTAGAACAACTTCTAGGCCTTTGCCTTCAAGTTCTGTGGTCTGGTTTCCAGCAATTGAAATTGCCACCTAATGCTCCTGGATGAAAGCTAAAACTGCCAAATTCAGTCTTCCAGGATAATAACGGTCAAACCTTCTCTGTGTACAACAGAGTTTGTTTCCAGGGGAAGATCAAGGACTTGGAACAAATCCCAACAGTAGCTGAGGTACATTCGTGGTTTTATCACCTCTGGTCACCACATTCTGATGCAAGTACATTTCTGTTATTTGCCTTTTTCTAATGCAAAGACAAGAAAATGCATCACTGAGAAAGCCCTTCACAAAGATTTTTAAATCCAGGTGAAACCAAAACCTTAAAAGGAAAGTGAAACCAACAAAAAAAATCCTAACAAAGACAGACAAAACCAAACACCCCTATCAAACATGTGACTGAATTCTATGAGCTTCTCCTGGGAGGAAGACCGATTTGTGACAGTCACTAGTCATGTTTCTTAATGCGTTAATGGAAGGTGATAAGATATGATGATAAGGAGAGCAGTGTAAGAACCTCCATAGAGCAGAAAGATTTCATTGACTCTGATGTGTGTCACTGGTGATAACAATGAAAATTTGCCATGCTTATGAAAGCCTCACAGTGCTAAGATGAACAGATTATAGGAGTGGTAGGTGCTTCTTTTAGTTACTAGTTAGCTTTCATGAAAACGGTAGGTAAGCTGAACTAGTAGTTAGTTTGGTTTTCTCCATGCAAAAGTAATTAAGCAGGCAATGACAAAAGGACAGGTATGTCCTGTATTTCTGACTTGAAATAATTAATTTAGATTAGTGAATAACATTTTCAAAAGTACCTAAATGCTTCAGGCTTTTAAGTCTCTCTTCAAAGTATATTTACTCCACATAATACAGCATGCTACCAAGACCCCAGAGCTAGTAACTAATGAGCTAGATCCTATGTCACCTTGTTGAGAAGCAGAATTAATTATACACCCATAACACCATACTACCGAGGTTTTTGGCTTCTGGGATCTGTGCTAGTATGGCACTGTCTGAGGCATATAAATGAACCATCTTGGAGTTAGCTTGCAATGCTCCATTACATTGCATAGACATGCCTTCAGGCACCAAGACTTGTAACACTGAAGTAAACTCAGGCTCTTATAGGTACATAAGTTACTTTTGAAAGTACCTTGACAGAGGTGCAGGCAATAGGCTACAAATATGAAGTGTGAAGTCAAAGTAAGGTTTGCTGTAAGCTAGATGAAATAAAGTTTGGACACCTTTCTGGATAGCTGCTTATCATTTTCAGGGTGAAAGATATTTCAACATACAACTATCCTTTCCTTGGTATCTGGTTGGAGACTTCAGCTGTGATCCCATATGGCTCCTGTATGTGTTTTGCAGTAGGGAAAATTTCCACACTTTTTCTCAAATAACAGTGATCCCCTTGCAGTTCCTATTTGCAACAAGTATTATTTAACATATCTGCCCATGTCCTGGCAGTATTTTGGGGAATATTAGAGTCTCTCTACTAGAGTTTCACTTCAGCTCATCAGCTAGTCTTGAATTACTCCTTACTACTACTCATTTTCCTGGAGCTTTGGAGGAAAATGGTAGTGCTTCTACTTTAAAGCCAGCCTCTTTGTACAAGCTGGTTGTGAGGTGGTCACAGTGTGTTTTTGCAACATTTTTGCAATGGTTGTTTTTTATGATAATTAATTTCTGAATCTTCTTTATCCTGCTTTTTTTTTTTTATCCTGTGTGAGAAAGTTAGATTTCCTCCCTTAAATATGGTGGCACCACAGTGGTTTTGAACTTCTTGCTGTTATGACAGGTTAATCAAATATCACTTTTCCATGTGGCAGATGCTAACTGTTTTAAATTTCACTGTTTTAAAAAAAAAGTGGATATGGATTTCACAGTTGTGGATATCAAAAATTTGTCAGTGATTACTGCCTAAAATAGACAGAACAGACTAGCTTGGTATTGTTCTGGTATAATTAGCCTCACTGTCTGCCCCTGTCCATTTCAATGAAACTACCAATTTGCATGACCTGAGAGTCTGATCCATACATTTTTACATTTATGCCACTGTGGCTAAAATTGAGGTTAGATAAATAGTACAGTAAAATAAAAACTCAGTCAGCAAAAGTGTGTTAAGAGAATTATTTGTCTTTTGATTCAAATTCACATGGGAGGTAATTAAACAAATAGCTTCCTCGATGTTTAGCTGTGGGGAGAGGAAACCAAAGGAAAAAAAAAATCTTCCCTTAAAACCAACCTTTTCTCACAATATGTGCCCTTTTCTTCCCACAAACAGCAGAAATACATGTGTTCAGCCCAGCGAAACTTTAAAGTGGGGGGGGGGGGGGAATAGAGAGTCAGACTCCACCCAGCAGAAATTCAATATATTAATATGAAGGTCTGTCAAAACAGATTCTCCTGGTAAAGGGTTTTCCAAGGAATGTTCTTAAATGATAGTATTATTTGACTGTTACAATCCCTCCCTCTAGCCTCTCCCTCCAAATGTGCCCCTCTTATTATCTCAGGCTTGTCATGAAATTTCTTTAATATATACCATTCTGATACCACCAACTCAGATTTCTGTCAATCCTAGCCCTGGGAAGACATTTTAGTAGTCGCTATTTTAACAATTATTGTTTAGATTTTTGTGAACACTGTTAGATGCTGTGAGGGCTAAAACATTAGTAGTTAACATGTATTAGAGCTGCATAGCTGAAATAGATGTAGCAATGATTCGAGTTAATTGCTTTCAACTGATGTTTGAGTGAATCAAGAGAAAAGGCTAATAGACATTGCGCACCTGGACAACCATATGAATCGCACATATTCAGAAGGACTTTGAGTAGTGTTACACATTACATGGCTTTGGGCCTCCTAGAACTTCTGGGAAAGTTTAAAAAAACAACCAAACCAACCAAAACCCAACAAACATCCAATATTCTCCTTTTAAAGCCTATGAGGAGGCCCACCTTACATTCACATTGACAGCTGCCAGTTTTATTGGTCAGCGTGAAAAAAAAAACCCCAGACCAAACCTAGGTCACATGCTGGTCTCTATGTACCTTCCTGGAGATGCCTACTAATTTGACAATGCTAACTTTGTACTTTGACCTTTAGCTGTCAAGAGATTCTTGCATCTGTGGCTCAAGAGAAGAGAGAAGGAGAACTGCGTATTCATACTCATTTGCTCATCTTAGCATACTCTACCAGCAAGAAAAAAGAGCAACAACTGTGGAGTTGAACAACACCATTAAAAAGCACAATGTATAAGTCCCTTTGGTTACAGAATCCCAGGTTGGAAGGGACCTCAAGGATCATCTAGTCCAACCTTTCTAGGAAGAGCACAGCCTAGACAAGATGGCCACACTGGACACTTTTAAGTTTCGGCTGGACAGGGTGCTGGGCCGAGTCAACCACTTCCCTGGGGAGATTATTCCAGTGGTTGACTGTCCTCAGTGTGAAAAATTTCCCTCTCCAACTGTCCAACTGAAATCTCCCCAAGAGAAATTTGTGTCTGTTCCCCCTTGTCCTATCCATGTGACTCCCTGTAAAAAGGCAGTCTCCATCTTCTTTGTAGCTACCCCTTAAGTACTGGTACATGGTGATGAGATCCCCTCTAAGCCTCCTTTTCTCAAGGCTGAACAAACCCAATTCTCCCAGCCTAGCCTCATATGGCAGGCTTCCCAGTCCTTTGATCATCTTGGTGGCCCTTCTCTGGACCCCTTCCAGCCTGTCCATATCCTTTGTGTATAGCGGGGACCAGAACTGCACACAGTACTCCAGGTGTGGCCTGACAAGTGCTGAGTAGAGTGGGATGATGACTTCTTGATCTCTTCTGGTGATGCCCTTTTTTGATGCAGCCCAGCATCCTGTTGGCCTTCTTAGCCGCAGCAGCACACTGTTCGCTCATATTGAGCTTCCTGTCCAATTTTGTATCTATACACAAAAGTATACTATTGTTACTCAATAGGTACTTCAGCAATTTAACAGGAACAGTATAATTCCCTGCAAAGGTATACATTTCAATATTAGAATATCTTATGTTGATTTAGCTGAAACCTGCTCATAATCAGCTGAAATGAAATTGAAACAAAAAGATATAAAATAAATAATCAGATTGGGCTTCCCACTAATTTTTTTTCTCTCATGTTTAACTAAACTCCATTAAAGTCTCCTTAGACTTAAAAAGCGTACTTTCTCTTGGAGGGGAGACACCCCCAACTGAATAACATCAGAATAGAAAGAAAATGCTATGATCACCTTTTTCCATACCATTTTGTAATAAGCTCACCCTCCAAAAGAAGGCAATGGCCTTGTCTATAGTGGTCCTAGCAGAGTGGCCTACCATACATTTTCCCGATTGTGGCCATGGCCACTTTAACTAAGACAAGACGGCTGCTACACTTCCAATTACAAACTCAGTTTGCAAGTAATTCTTCCCACGCCAGAAAAAAGTTGTTATAAAGAATGGTGAAAATGATAGTACCTCCACGTACATATGTAACAGTTGGGAGGACAGAAATTCCCTTCTGAATGAAAGACACTTCAGCACTTTCCAAGCCAGTCCACAATGAGGACAATGCTATTTTTTAAAATCCTATTCCCTGTTTTTATTGTACATGACATATTACATTGTATTGTACAGTGTGTGGTGACGAGAAATTCCCTGCTTATTTAATTGTGATCCTTCAATGAATTTGAAAGGGAGCGCTTTATTTCCATTTCTTTAATTTACTAGTTCTTTAGCTGATGATTTTATTAACCCTTGTATTTGAGAACTGATGCTTAACAAAAAAGAGGACAAAAAAAAGCCTTTGGCAGTATTGTGAAGGCCTGGAACTGAATAATGCACTTTAATAATGAGGGATAGAGCTATGGCTTTTGCTGATGGCTGTGACCGGCTCTGTGACCTGATTATGTCGCAGAGTGTCAGCAGCTGAGACACTACAAAAGGGAGCGCATCCCATCAAATCTATCTCCATTGTAATCACTCGCACTGCTGAGAGGCTTGTTAGGAGCAGGGAATCCATCAGGCCTCATTAGCACCATTTACCATCAAGAAGCTTAAAGAGCGAACGTGTACCCTCTCATCAGAATAATGAGAGCCAAAGTACTCCTATTATCTAATTGGATCAACAATACCTCTCTCTGTTTAGTTTCCTGAGCTACTTGTGGACTACAACTCTCAAAAATTAGTTATTTTTTGTTAATTGCCAGGGTGGAGGTGTATTCAAGGTTTTTCATATACGGAAGGGTTTCACATCTAAAGAGCAAGGCATGGGCACAAAGAAGCCTGAGTTCCTGCAAGGGCATTCTTAGATTATACTGATGCCATCCCAATTAAATTCACTGTTCAGTTGCAGTATGTACTGTACAATTACACCGTACTTACTTAGGTTTTCCTATTAACCTACCAGGAGATAGAATGTATTGCCCTCTTCAATCGCAAGACAGTTCATAATGCCAACTCTTTTCATGCCACTTTTTTTACTCTTTATGGAAAAATGTTATTTTGCAATTGCTGAATTCAGATGTATTTTCCTCCTATTAGACAACTCCCATCTTTACAAAAGAGAAACTAAACTTACTCAGCAACCGTATTTTAAATGTATTTGATCCCGTTGAAGTCAAGGGACTCGTACGAATGATGACAATCGAGCACTGATGACAACTGAGCACTATGTTTTAGCCAGGAAGGAAGCTGGCAGTTAGCTCTTATGCAAACCATTCATTGCTTCCATTTTTCTGTGGTTCATCTCCTTACAAACATTAAGAAAACAGCCAAAATACACATTTCATATACTTAACAGACATAGTAAAACCCACTCAAAAGTCCTAATATTTTCTTTCATTTGCAATAACAGAGTGAAAAAGAGAAATGTCTGATTGTTACATCTCTGAAGAATCCAAGCGCATCAATGGCACTAGGATCCTACAATAAGGGCAGGCTGAAGCTAAGCAGGTAGATAGCTTCTCTTTGAAATCAGTGAATCTACTTGCAGGGTGGAATCTAGCAATTCTTCTACACTGGCCTTTAAATTTCAGATATGAAAGCCCAGTCCTGTAAACACCTCCTGGAAAGTGCTGAGGACAAACAGAATGTAAGCAGCATTACATGGGCCAATAGCTTTTCATAATATGCCTCTGAAAATGAAAATTTGATTTAGAGTCCTCTACCTGTACTATATCAAATTAATCAGGTGATCTAATCATATCATTCCAATGGATTAGACCTCTTTTCCACAGTGGTCTTGGAGAGCTCTAGTATTACAGTTCATATTGCCATCCAAAGGAAAAAAAAAACAAACCCCAAAACAAAAACATACTGTAATTGTGAATTCAGTAATGAAATTAATAACAAATATGCTATATAAATGATTGTTAATATCTATGATTTTATTACTGTGATTGTAAGAACTCCCAGACTGTTGGGAATTAAGGCCATGCCATGTGTCATTTAAAAGACCATTTCCCTAAATTTGCCATAGGATCTTGGATTTGACCTATAGCTTAACGTCTCCAGGGATTACCAATCACCATATATTTAGCTAGACAGATGGACATTTACAAGCCCTGAATTTCTATAACAGAAGCAGCATATAATTACAAAGATTGCACATACAAACAGTCTGGTAAGTCATTCAGCCTTATATTTGCAGAAGCTAGTGTTGGGTGTCACACTTGAGATTCTTTGAAAGGGGCAATTTTCAAAGGGCAGATTCTTAACATATGATGGAAATCTGGCTCCTTAATGAGTCCAAGCAGATCATTCAGAAATGGAGTATCCCAGATTACTATTCACTTATGCTCCCAATTTTGAAGAAACATACCTTTCAGCTCTTGTATAGTTGCTATAATTTTATTAATTTGCAGGGAATGTAATTGAATTTCTGGAATGGAGTTTAATTCACTGAATAGTCCTGTTTTGTAGACAGATAGTTTCAGAAGCGTGCTCGAAGCAATATGGGTTTATGCTGAATATTATAAAAATGGGTGTTATATTACACACTTATCAATATTTATCTGTATTGTGGTGAGGTCTGCAGTACTGATTATAAACCAAGGAACATTTGTAAAAACAGGTAATAAAAAGACAGCCCTTCTTTAAAAGAGCTAGGCAAACAGACAGATTCTGTAATTTTATCCAACAATAGGGAAAATTCTTCCTTTCTGTTCTCTTTTTCTGCAACCTGTGGAATTATTGGACTTTACATTATGTGTGGAATAAACAAGACTCAGCCTGAGGGAATCTATAGTTTCATTCAGTGATATCTTCACAGTAGTATTTTTTTTAAACATACAATGAATGGCCACACTTTGCTTACGTTTTCTGTGGAGAACACGTAAAGGGAAAATCATTGAAAAACTAGTCTGGGTTTATATCTTCAGCTCTTGCAATGAACAGCTTTGGTGCCAAGTCCTTCATGTGAGTGGTGATTGTGACCCATTTCTGGAGCACAGATAGAAACAAGCAGACTTCTAGGTTGGAGCTGATCTGACTATGAGTTATAGGTATTATAACCAACTTTTCTTCCAAACCAATACCCCATCCCTCCAGAAATCTTAATAGGCTTTTGAGAGCCTCCATTTAAAGCTGGCTGCATAAAATGATCCTTTGATGAAAAGGGATTGAAACAAGGGTTAAAGTAGACATTGAAAGGTTATTGTAGAGGGCACATTGTTCATACAATCCTCCTTTAATATGTGTGGTGTGCACCTGCGATAAGATGATTCATTAGATAAGGCCTCACTTTGACAAGCTCCATCGTTCAACCCTCGGGGTAGTGATGGAACAATTCTGCACCCACCCAGTAAATATAACAAGGTCAGCATTTTTTTTTCTGGGACTTGGATGGTGATAGTGAAGTTCAGGATGCATCTTTGTTTATGTGTTACATTAAAAAAAAGGGGGGCTCCTATAAAGTATTGCCTGTTATTTTTTAATGGGCCAAAATAAAAAAAAGTCACCCCTGTTCCAATTAAATAACACTATTGTAGAAAATTACCAAGAAAAACCCTGCTCTTCATGGTTTTTTTTCCCCCCATAGTAAACAGTAAGAGTAGAAACTAAA
This sequence comes from Phalacrocorax carbo, assembly GCF_963921805.1. Lineage (NCBI taxonomy): Eukaryota > Metazoa > Chordata > Aves > Suliformes > Phalacrocoracidae > Phalacrocorax > Phalacrocorax carbo. The sequence goes on from NC_087514.1 coordinate 112,031,960, forward strand.
CTTTAGATTCACATATCATCCAAGCTGCATCATTTCAATAAAGGTTTACCAGGGCCTAACATTCGCATAAGCACTGTGGATACCACCATATGCCCAGTTTGTAGCATTTAGAATAATGACATTCAAATTACTTAGTTACCAGGTCCAGTCATAAGTTATATTGACAGATTTGTTGTAGTGACTTTATATGAAACAAGTAGTTGTGTTAATTTTAGTCCTAGTAAATGCAATAAAGAATGACAGTAGTCACAATCTGAAAGCTATTTAAGCATGCTGCATTAATGGAATTATTTATATATATCTGGATTCAGATGCATAGCTTTCTGCATCATATTAAAACTGAAACAGTTTGCAGGAAATAAACAGCTCCCAAATGCAGATAACACACAATCTCTCTCTTAGACACACCATAAACATTGGTCAAGTTTCTGTTTGGGAAATTTTCTTTAAAGCAAAAGTTTTCTCCCTAATTTGCATTACAGACTGGCATATTCACTGCAAATTGCTTAACTTAGTTAATCAGTAAATGAGTAAGCCACTCAGTTAAACGCCTCCCAAATACATGATTACAATTCTTGTTCCTTTACTTAAAACATTTAATACTTTTTTTTAGAAATGAAGTAATACAGAAATGCTACAACTTGAAAAAAAAAAGTGTAGTCTTAATAGTACAGTAGCACTTTAACCCAGGCTATTATTAGGAATATATAAGTGGAAAAAACCCAGATGGTATGTTTGTTAAGAATCACAGGGTTGCTGGACTTTTAAAATAGCATATTATTGCACTATTGTGATCTTTTCAAAAGGTTGAATTAAAATAAAACAAACCCTAATCCTTTTCTGGCTTGAAAACACTTTCTAACAGCTCCTAACTTCCTCCCAGTTCTCAGACTTTCATTTCTTACCTTGTCTGCCAAATCAATATTTATTTATCTTCAATATGTGCACTTTCAAATTGCTGTCATACAAACGGAACTCATTTTTGTCCCAAGATCAGCTTGCCATCAGAATTCACTGTTTTCTCCATCTTCTACTCACCTGTCCTTGTGCATTAGTGACGAGTTGACCTGTGACCCCCTGAAGACTGGAGAGGGCATTACCAAAGGCCTGGGAGCTTGCTATTGAGCCCATGGCTGCTGCTGCTGCAGCTGCTGCTGCTTGACTTGCTAGCGGATTATTAACCAGCTGAAAAAAAAGAAAGAAAAGATCATGCTAAAACCCCCAATAAACACAGAGTGCTAACTGGATAACATAAAAGTGATTGTGCCAACATGGGTAAAAAACTGTCTACTTCAAGAGCTTGAGTAGTTTTGAGAGGCTCTTATTTCTGAGGCTTTGTGTCTTTGACAATGAATGGTTTTTAAAAAGCCAGAGGAAATTCCATGTTAATATTGAAGGATAAAACTCTCTCTTTTTATCCTTTATTGTCTTTTTTTTTTTTTTTTGCATTATGCTTGATGTGATTCTTTAGGTTCAATGTGCTAATGCCACATGTGTAGCAGCCTAATCCTGCTGTAAACAGCAATCAGTGAAAGATTAGTATTTGATTTGAAGGGGAATGGGATATTTTATGGGGATGTTCAGAACAGAGTCTATTTTACTAATGACCCCAGAAATTAGAAAAACCTGCAAATCTTTTTAATTTATATTATTAAAGAATTGGTCTCAACATCTAGATAAATCACAGCAGAGGACTCAACCTTGTGATTAAGTTCAGTAGAAATTTACTAAAAATTAATTTGCAAAATATGATACTAAGCAACTTATTGCTACTCAACTGCAAATAATTATTTATAGGAGTCACAAATTTTCAGGCAGCGAGTTGTGCTGCCACTTCAGTCAGTTCTACCTGGGTGCTCCATATAAAGCATACAGCACAGTCATGGCTTTCGCTTAGGAGACTATGGGAATCCCACAGAGGAACACTCCCATCAACACTTGGGTTTATCAGAAATAGCAAATGTGTGTTCCTCTGTCAGAATCAAATGTCCCCTGGGAGACGGCTTGTTCACTGGATTATTGTGACGTTGGTAATTTCTCATCCTTTTCTAAGAACGGACAAAGTTTGGACCGAACACGCAGGGATGACAGTAAAGAGCAAATAAAAATGCTGGCAACCATCACCACTGGGACAGCTGTCCTGAGAACAATCAAACAACACAGTTCAACAGGCTGAAAATGTATTTTAGAGTGGGTTTGCTCCCTAAGAATCACTGCATTTTGGGAAAGTTTGTAAAATGCATGTTAGCAGGGTTAAGCAGCCAGGAGTTTGAGAGACAGCTGTCTGGAGACAGCAAAGATGTTTTTTCTTAGGCTGAGGTGAAAATGCTGAAGCTAACTCAGAAAAGCTTAATGTCTGAGCTGAAATCAGTGGGAGTTCTAGGTCCCTAGATGATAAGTAAATTATCAATCCTATAGAAATGGAGAGTCACAGATACCAGTAAAGGATGTACTCCACAGACAGGCTCTGCTTCAAAATAGGTTATAAAAAATTAATCAGTGATTAGTAGATGTTTTAAACATGTTACAGATATGAGTAGTGTGTATGTTATGGATGTTCAGAAGCCCATCAGTAGAAGATGTCAGATATGGTTATAATCTATGCTTATAAGAAACCTACTTGTCTGTTGGATGTTGCAAAATCTACAACAATTGATTGGTCATACATTAAAACACCTATTAATCATTCATTAGCCCTTCATGAAGTATTTATAAATGGAAGCTTAATATAAAGTGTTGCCTAAACGGGTGCCTTGGGCCCATCTGATCCCTCTAGAAATTGTAAAGTAAATAACTAAATAAAGATTAGTAGCAACACTGGACAGAAAAGGATGACATTGTTGGAGGAAATATTTTGGTTTTGAAAAAAACATTGTATGAATCTCCAAACCAGTGTGCGGTATCCCATGGCAAGGAAAACAAACGGGAATAAAACACAAACAGGGAAATTACAATGACTGTTTGATTAGCAGTCTTGAGCTGTGAAGAGAGCAGAGAAGGGCACAATGACCAAGGCAAAGCTCAGTCCCTGAATGCAGAGTGTAAGCAATTCCACTGACTGCACAAGGTGTGAGTTCAAAGCTAGTTTCATGAACTCCTTGGCAACTTGGGTGGTGGTACTTGAACACGGCAGCATAATGCCAGGTAACAGAATAGATAAACTTGTCAGTTTTCTGCTCAAAACAGTGATGTTCCTTTATTGTCCAGATCAGAAGCTGGTAAACTCTGCCTTTTTCCTGAGCAGCAGTGGGACTTGGAGTAATTCCCTTGTAGCTGTAAATACTTGGAGAAGGAAGGAGATTCTTCTCCAAGAATACTTGGAGAAGAAAAGGCCTTCTATAATCTTATTAGGCACCCACAAATTACTGGCCCTATGATCAGCATCTGACTGCAGGTGTAAATGATAATCTTTGCATGGATACCTGACATCAGCTAATAAACTACGCTAGTTGCTATAGTTTGTGACTTCAGTTACATATAGGAACAGTTGCTTGGGGAGCATAAGTAAACTTGTGAATCTGGAAACTACAAAGGGTTAAAACCTTCTAAAAATCAGTCTATCACCTCCTAGAATCTCCTTTCCATTTTTCTTGCTCCAGTTTTCAAAAACTGTACATTTTCGAATACAACAATAAAATTTAATTACAACAAACCCTGGAGACACTCAGGATTGCTTTTAGTTGCATCACAGAGATAAGCTACTTATTAAAAATGATGGCAGAGGCTATGATATGCATAGGTACCCTGGGTAGTACCATGTTCCAGGAAAAATCACAGTGAATGTGCCAACTCACAGGCTAAGAGACTTCTAAGTGCATATAAAAATATCCCTACCTATTCATAAGTCTGATTAAAAATTAGAAAATGCATTTTTCTTTGAGTGCTTTGGGAAGCTGTTGACTGTAAGTTACACTGTTAAACTGATCCCTTTATATCATGTGCAAATTGGGGATGGAGAAATAACACCTCATTTCATTTTGTCTGGACACCAAGGTAACTTCTAACACATTATATCATGTTTTTATTTTAAAAATAAAATCTCTGACTTAGGACGTTTATGCCATTTCTCAGTGCAGGTTGGACCCTTGACAACACTTATTGGAAATATTAGAAATATATTATGAAAGATCCCACAAAGGGTTCTTCCCATTTTGTTTCTGTATTTAAATAATGATTTAATTTGGAAAGCTGAGACCTTTGGAGCTGTCAATTCCAGTGCCCAAATTTCTGCTCCCACTCAAAACACCAGCCATAAAAGCAGGTAATAACGATCTTAGTTTAAAGTTGCAGACCAGCCCTCTCAAGGGTGCCTCCGTTAATGACACGATTATATGGGGAAGCAAATTTTATGAGGAAGAATCTTGTAATAACTGAGTATCTTCAGTACGTTTTTCTGACTTCCCACAGCTGAACTTTTAAAGGAAAAGCATGTGAAAGTTGTTCTGCTTTAACTCAGTGTAAAGCAGGAGTCATTCCACTGCAGCAAACAGAACTCACACAATTAAAACGACCCTGTAAAATGATGGGGGATGAAAGAGGCACTACCTACAAGATCATAAAACTGTGACACGTGAAGTGAGAGTTTATAGGGTTAAGAAAGCGTCTTCAAAAAGCACCATTTCAAGAAAAGTGTGTAGAATCAATGCTGCAAGCAGCTTTCTTCAGAGCTACAAATACTTTTTTCTTCTGGAAGAATACCCTCTTCCTCTCTTTTTTCCAAAGCTACCTTAGTATCCCAGTGAACTTGCTCTGAGAAACTGATCAAGCATTCATGCATTGTTGAATACAAGATCAGATTTGATAGCCTACACAGTAATTTTACTTTTCTCTGAACTTTCATTCCCCTGGTCTGGAAATCAAAGAGCCAGGTTTACTCATTACAATGTCACTCATTCAACAAATATAAGGAAAAAACCAAACAGTTTGACTGATGAAATGAAAAGCCAGGACATTTCAGGATGCCAGAGCATCATATGAAAAAATGGGCCTGTGACCTGAAAGGTAATGTCACTTTACGCAGTGCCAGTACCAGAATAAAGTTAGATTTTGTGTGTTTTCTAAAGGACTTGTGGGAGAGGCTAAGAATGAAGATACGCTATCTGAACACAGCAATGGAGAATGGAGGGACATATTGTGGAGTAACGGCAGGCACCGCTACATTTTACAAAATAGTATCAGTGTTTTTCAGGAAGGCTGTTTAAAAAAAAAAAAATCACATTTCTGGATATCTCCTACAGATTAAATTAGTGAAAAAAAGTAGTATATATGATTAGAGACTGACAGATCCTCAGTCTCTTACATTCTCAGACAATCCTTTCTTTAGGGAGCATCACACTACTAGGTCAGCTGCTGAGAATGTTTGCCTAAACCAATGCTTTTCAAGGGAAAAGAGAAAAATCCTTTGATTCCAATAACTCTAAAACTTAAGAAGAATTCAGCAATGGCTCTCAATCAGAAACAAATGGCATTTTTCTTTTCTGTCCAGACTACGTGAAAAAATATCACAGAAATTAAATTTTTATTAGCAAGGCACTTGCTTTTGCAGAAATTTTAAACTGAGAATCTCTGCGTATGTTATCTGTGTTTAGCTTATGAGAGAATTACATGTTAAAATGTAGTGGGTTTTGTTCCCATTTTTTCACACAGTGGCTCGTGAGACAGATTCTGTGTGCTAGTCACTTGGCCTTAAGGCAAAAAAGACTGTTCCAAACTAAGCACAGGCTTCTGAGGATGTTCTGGTACCTCCTTCATTACTGTGACCAGCATTATCACCTGTATTGGGTGTACATGGCAAGGTTTTGGTAGCGGGGAGCTGCAGAGAAGGAGGGGAGAAAAAAGAAAAAAAAGTGAAAATAACAGAGGGAACACCAAGGACAAAGAAAGGAGGAGGAGGTGCTCCACAGCAGAGCAGGTACCCCCACTGTAGCCTGTGGAGGACCTCACACTGGAAGAGATGGATATTTCCTGATGATAACTATGATCGTGGAGGGCCAACGCTCAATAGCAGAGGAAAAGTGAGAAGAGGAAGGAAGAGCAGAGAGGAACTGTTCTGAACGGACCATAGCCTTCCCATGCCCCCTGCACCACTGGGGGTCGGTAGAGGGTCAGGACTGAAGGAGTGGAGTCTGGGAGAGGGGGGAAGGAAAGATGTTGCTTTAATGTTTGTCTTTTTGTTTCTCACTACCTGAATCTATTTTAATTGGTAATAAATTAAAGTTAATTATCCCCAAGTCGGGTCTATTTTTGCTCATGACAGTGACTGGTAAGCAGCCTCTGTATCTTGACCTATATGCTTTCTCATCCCACTGAGGCAGTGAGTGAGCGGCTGGGTGGGCATTTGGCTGTTGGCCAAAGCTAACCCACCACACTATCCCATTCCACTAACTGCAGGCTATAGCCAACAACAACAATATGAAAGTGTCTTCAGTACCTTGAAGACATAGAAGCAGAGCATTCCAACCTAGATACCCATATGCTTGGTTTCTAAACAGAAACAAATTGATGCAGAAGTACAGTTTCCCTGGAAGTACCTAGTGGCTCTTCTGGCAAATTCTTTACATAGTATTAATCCTTATATTCCTAATTATCTTCAGTATGCATATATACCTTGTACCAGTTGATAGCTCCCTTGGACCTATAGCAAATCTCAAAATCCCTGAAGGAATTTTTAAAAAGACACTGGGAAGATTGCTTCAACTTAATCCTGGGAAAGCGCCTAGATACCACAGGGATGAGTGCCAAATAAATGTTTGTAATAGTCAACAATAAGAAGACAACTTAGCATTTATATAGAATTTTGTAGCCAAATTTTTCAACTATGGTTGCCTGAGCTCTGCTGGTTTAATTTATTTTGTAGGGTCTTAAACAGAAATGAGTCAAACTTTCAAGAAACCTGTGAACATGCAGATCCCAAGAAAGCCAAGAGAGAATACATAGATAACAAAAAACAAAATAAGTTAATTTTATCCAAAAAGATACTATGATCAAACGTTCTGGAAACCCGGTATGTTTTAGGTATCTGTTAGAGACTTTTAATTATTATTATTTTGACCCTTCCCTCCCTTCTTTTTAGTTTATATAATAGGATAATTACAACATTTAACTTTTATAAATGAACAACAGGGTAAATTGTCTAATAAAATGGCTGTCACAGAGCCTAATCATGCATAACACTTTGAAAACATGCCCCAGCAGGCAAATGTTTGAAGCAAACACCAAACTATGGAAAAAAAAAATCTGTCAACATTTGTTATTTGTATGGTGGTGGGATATGACCAACGTATAAACTATACACTCTAGTTACAATATCCAGGCCCATCCAACAATATCTGGTCATTTCAAAACTGCACGTCTATATTTGCAAATGGTTGTAGATGGTAAGAGTTCCAAACAGGCTGCTTAGACAGACATTTTAGTGTATGCACATATATCAGATATTTATGTGCAGAATGCAATGTAGAGACAAGGATTTTGGAGTATCTGAAAGCACCGACTTGCCAGGGACACTTAAAATATCTGGTTCTCACAGATACTTAGTCTGCTCATTATATACATTTGTTGTGGCTGAGCTATTTGCTGTCTAAATCTATGCTGAATTTTCTATCAGCAATAAGTACCGATAGTGGTATCACTGATGCAACATGACTTGATTCAATGCAAAGCGACACGACCTGAGGTGATGGAAAGCATGCAGTGCTCATGTACACCTTGATATGACATGGATACAGGAGGGTACACAAGACTTCTCACAATGTCTTTGTAAACAAGGTGCTGCTAGTCAAATTGGAACCAGTGTAAAAAACTACGATAACAATTTACCAAATAAAAAAGCCATATTTTTAACAGAGCCATGGCAAAGTAAATAAAGAGCAGACATCATTCCCAGATCTCCGGGACCAAACTACTGGAGACATGAATAATGACGAACACATTAGGGCACAGGCAAGGAGTCAGTGGAAACCACCCTAGCCGTTTTCATTTCTGCTCTATTCGTGGCAGATAGAAAAGAGAGGAAAGGAAACTAGAGGAAAGGAAGATTCTACACAATAAACTAAATCGAAGGTGTCAGCATGTCTGAGGCTGAGTCTTATATGTTTACCAAAAAGAAGAGTGAATACATTTAAATATAATTATTGTATTTAAATGTAAATAACTACAATGAGTAAGTGACCGACTCATTTAGCAGCAGGTCAGTACTTATAGACTACCCACAGACTCTAGTCCTGTAGGTTCCCGGCTCTCCACATTTATAACTTACAAGTATGAAATATTCCAGATCTGTATAAGCTGGCACACACTGTTCCAGGTTTTAATTAAGCAGAGACATCTTGGTTTAGTCTGGTTAGTTACCCTCATGTTTATGCAGTCTTTATACTATCTGCAACTGTTTATTTTATGCATGATTTAAACATACTTTGAACAAACTACCTCATCTGATGACGAAATTTTGCATTGCTACTAATCATAAATTGCACTGGTGCTCATAAAAGAGGAAAGAGTACTGAAAAAGTTATCTGAATTCTCTAATATTCTGAAGTAGTTACCATGTGTGGCAAGAATGAAAGCAAAGAGCATCTCCTAAACTTTCTGAAAGGGGCTGCAACTCAGCTCATTTCAGGTTGATTAGTTCCTTGGTCCCTGTGTTTGTCTATTTTAGAATGATATATCTGGCTTCTGAAAGATGCTTTCCCCACAAGAAAAATGGTTACTTCAGGGCTCCCTTGCTGCTAAAAAAATGAACTCTTATCAAAAGGAAATTGCCATCTGTCTTCTCGGATAAGAGCCCAGCACTTGGGTCTCGGTGATCTAGCCTCTGTAGAAAGTGTGTCAACCGTGAGACAGACCAAATTAATCTCCTTAATCTAAAACATTTATTTGCCTTTAATTTGAATGTGTGAATGGCACGTGCACATGTAAATATGACCATTTGCATATATAAATGTTAAAAATGCAATGTGAGGTCACACCATGATAATTTGACACTTCATGTTGGGTATTTAAGAAAATATTTCTGAAACAGTCTTGTTTTACAGTACAATGTGCAATCTTAGTATACATGCCTGGAACGGTTTATTCGAACATTCATATTAAAAATCAGGCTTTCAGGTACAGACCTTCTCTTTTGCCCTTTGAAGAATAAATCCTACTTAATACTTAGGGACACATTGCTGACTGAGAACATACATAAGGCTTCTTCAAAAATTCTAAGCCAGCTGCTCTGCAAAAATCCTAATTTTCGAAGCTGGCCATATATCTAGATACTTTCATTTATTTGTAATGTAACAGCATCACCAAATAGGTCTGCTTCCATGTAAGCTAATTGAAGTCTTATTGACTTGAATGTGAAAAAGATCAGATCTGAAACTGCAAGTATCTGGAATATTTTTCGTTTCACTGCTTTCAGCTCCAGATTTGACCTTGCTAGATGCACCTACCTGATACAAAGTTGAAGAATGATACAGATGTCTCCTGAGCGCAGTGGAAAGATTGCTGGCAAAGATACAGATCAGTCCAAAATCTAAGTCTGGTTCCAAATCCAGGTATCTAGAAAGCTGGAAGGATTCAATCCTCTGCGGTTATGTCAGTTCACCCAAAAGTCAAAATGACACGAACACCAAAACTGATACCTGGTGTTTGAGACACTTTCTCTATTTTCCAGGTTTTATGGAAATTTTTGAGACACTGGTTTTTAATTAGACATTTGAGTTTTGCTGAAATCTCAGTATACAAAGTAAGATTTGAGAAGTGTGAACAAAGTTGAAGGAAGTATTTAGTTTGAAAACCTAGAAGTCAAAACCACGTTTCTAATAAAATAAATATAAGGGGTGAGTGATAGCCACTAAAACAAGAAACCTGAGTGAAAGTCTGTGTGAGGGAAGAGGGCATGTAAAAAAGGATACTGGGGGGGGTCCCTAAGCAGTATACTGTTAACATTTTCTTTGGGGCACTATTTTATTACTTTAGTACGGTTCTGAGGCTCAGTGATGGACTGGGAATGTGACTTTGTTCAACTGTTTGCTGTCTGTGTGTCAATGGGGAGGTTACTGCTGCTACTCCCTTTCTAAAGATAGAGCAATGAACACTTGGAGCCTGTGCTCCCCCTCCTCGCACCAGCACTACGTGAGCATATTGCATCTCAGATGGTAACAACCTCCTGCCACATTTACCTTTGGAAGGCTTAATTTGACTGTAAACATATAAGAAGCCGCTAGCTAACACAGAACTGACTACAGCACTTTAAAGCCACTGTTTATACATACAGACACCACTATTCTCTTTTTCACCAGCAGTCCTGCTCTGTACATAAAGCTACACATACATTTTGTCTGTGTTTAACATGTCAAGAATTGTGCCCTCTATGCAGCTCCTACAGAAGAGAAAAGGCAGAAGGGTTAATAGTGTAATGCAGCCACATATGAAACATTTCCACAGAGAACCTTCTCTCCTCCCAGGCACTTCCATCTCATTTGGTGTCAGCAAGAAATCTGCTCCTAAAAATGTGCTGCAAATCCTGCCCCAGAAGCAGCACTGCCAGAGCATGCCTACACGTGCTGCGTGGGGCTGGGCTGTGCTCAGCATCACCAGGTGATTCCAGGTTTGATTTTGTTAATGTTCTTGTGACAGGTATACAGAACATTTACCAGTTATTTTAAATTTACTGATTGCCTTGAAAGCTTTTGTTTGTTTCCCACCACCATAATCCAGCCGTGTCCCACCTTTCCTGGTACTCATCCCTGGGGATTTTTTTTGGGGTGGGTATAATATTTTTTGCCATGATAGACTCCTTCTGCTTTTACCTTTTTGATTCCTTTTCTCTGATCTCTTATCTCCAGTCTCAGCCACTTTCCTCATGTCACTCTGGATCTGGTCACTATAGGTTTTCCATATGGGAGTTCACCCAGAGCTGCAAAAGCAGCAGTAAATCTACTGTGTCTGTAATGCTGCCATATTAATTTCTAATCAATTTCAAAGCTGTATTTGAAACTCATATATTTCACCTCAGCCAAATCAAAATAACGTCAAGTTGCCAACAGCAAATGAAACTTGGAAATATAATTAAAAACATATAGGCTAGGAATGTATTGTTTCTGAGGTCTTTGCAATTGCCACTGTGCTAGTCACTATAAATTGATGGCAAGAGGCTATATGAAACTGAGATCCTCTTATAACAAAAGCATAGCTCCATATTGCTTGAGGTAACAGAAGAACTGCTGTTAGCTGAATGTGAGTGATGACTGCAAGTATAAACTGAAGAATTTTTTTTGCTGCAAGGATCAATTCCAAATTGATTAAAATCTGAGGCTGAGATCCTGCAAGGACTGCTTAAAGTTAGCCTGCATGCAAGTCCTAATGCAGTCCTGGTTAAACTCAAGAGAGTTTGTGTTAGTATGTTCTTGTGACTGTGATTTTTCTGCTTCACAGACAAAAATGGGGTGTGACTTATACTCCACGTTATAAATGTTAAAATCACACACAAATATTAATTTACCCCTATGCTGATCCTACTGTATTTTAAACAAAAGTCATGGCAAGGTTTAGCTCCTATCATCCTCTTTTTCTTTTTTTTTTTCTCTTGTTTTTTTTTCCTCTTTTTTTTTTTGCGTGGAGGCAGAACATCAGAAATAATGCCTATGTTATTATTCAGTATCTGCTACTGGCTGAATGCATAGCCTGGGGAAAGTCTAATTACAATTTACAATAAATAATTTCCTCCATATTTATTATCAATGGAAATCTACTCAAAGACATTCCGCCAAGGATTTCTGCTATACGGGCAAAAATATGTACTATCTTTTTCAACAGCAGCTCAGCTTACAACCTGAATGTCTGTAGCTTTTTCATTAAATTCATTATTGCCTTATTGTACCTAGACTCTTGTTCTTCCATAAGGCACTGTCAATAGACAGACAGATGAATTTCTTCATGTTCTAAGTATTTTCTACTTTTATCTGTTGACCAGAATCACAAAATATTTATGGGCCCTGTAGCAATTCTTGTGCTCTACAAAACAAGGGATATTTTTGTGCTAAAAATAACATAAGTTCCAAGTTCTTGGTCTGATTCTGATTCCTCTCTGCCAGGATATAAATCTGGTGTAATTTTAATGAGGTCAGCAGAGTTGCAATTGGTGAAAACAGAGGCAACTACTGCTAGAATCGGCTCCTTCAATTTCTTATAGGCTTCAAATCTGCAATAAGGAGGGAATGATACTCTCATTTCAAATACCAGAATTAGCTAGTTACACTGATACTTTATTTAAATCAAATATTCTAAATGAGGGCCTGATTTTTTTTTATTTATGCCACTTTAAACTAGAGAAGCTATCCATTGAATTCAGAAGTCAAAACATTTACACCTACAGCTGTGAAACTAATGGATTTTTCTGTTTGCAGACTGAAAAATTCCCTCAAAACACCCTGCTCACCCCCTCAACTCCCCCCTACCCCCAGACAATAACACAACATAGTTCAGGCAGACCTGGAGTGACAAAAAATGGAAAAGAAATAAATTTTAGGTCACATGAAACATTTAGTTCAGACCAAAATGATTTCTTGAAAGGAAATGTAAAATGGATCACCCTCACAGATGGGTGTTTTATAAATTGAGTGAAAATACTTCATTTCAAAGAAATCATTCTTATGTGCCTTTTTCTTAATCTCACCCTTTTTGGGGTGGGAGGAACATATATATGTTCCTAACTATTTGCCAAAATATACCTTTGGAAAGGGTGCAGTCTGCAGATCTCTTTGCAGCCACTGGTACTAGTGGGCGCTACCGTAATTCTGTCAGTAAAAGGGGTAAGCCAAGGGTCAAAAATGTTTTTGCAGGCAACCCAGTAAGACAATGCTGTTCTAATGTACCTCCAACAAACTGTGATGAACCCAGTCTGAGTGAAATCAAGACTGGGCTCCTTCACTACACCAATATTCATATTACTTGTGCATGGGGTAAAACAAATACTCCCTATAAAATATGAGGTGTGTGTTGCTTGCTTTCCAAACTTAAAGCTGAATATATTCCTTGGAAAAAAGAAATTTCACAGAGGGCACTGGCATGGTTTCTTACCATGCCAGGAGAAAAGAGATAAACAGAAAAGGGATGGCCTAGTTTTACAGAGTATTAACTGAACACAAAATAAGGGTGCCATCACTCTGCATTGTTTCTTCTTTCAACAATGGCGATCAGCAGGCAGGTAAAAATCCTCTTAGTTTCACCTCAAAGAGACAAGGACTCTGACTTGCAAAAGACCTGGCGAACATCAGCCAGCTAGGCAAACAGGATCAGCAGCCTAAACTAAATCAGAAGTTGTTACTTTTGTGTGGGCCCAGGAGCCAGTTGTTTAGTTGCAGCTGCAAGAGAGAAATGTGTGTGCGCTGTGGGGGAATTTCCCTTCTCTCTCCTGAAGACCATGAGCCGGCTGAGCATTGCAGGTTGCTTAAGGCATCTGAACCAAGATCTGCAGGGAGCAAGGGACAAGGGTCCATTTGGCAAGTTCACTATAACCCAAGGGTTCCCTGACATTTCCACTGGTGAATCCCAGACTGGGTGATATCAAAAGGCTGCTTCTCCCCACTGGTCTGACAAAGACCTAATTTAAAGCAGATTTACCTGATATACTGTTAGAAGTCCAAAATATTTCTTTTGATTTCAAGAAAATTATGCTGCTTATTTAAATCAATGTCAGTGAAATCAGACCCCTCTCTTTGTTCCTAACTAATATTCATCCAAAAATAGTGTGCTTCTTAAGAGCCACCAATGTAACAGGTGGAGTCCCACAGAGGTCAGCGTGATTGCACCAGCTTAGAGCAAGGCAGACTTTAGCTTACTGATGCTGGCTTGTGAAAAATAAATCAGAAACTTTATGGATATTAAAAACAGTGTTAAAACAGGGTGTTTTATACAGTAATTATAAGGTTATTTCTCAGTAATTCAATCTACCAAGGGTGAAAATATCTTTTTTTATTGTTGCCTATGATGGTAATAATTCTCCTTGGCATCTGTAAAAGCAACAATAGCTTTTCATTGATTTTGCTTAAAAGGAAAGTTCAGGGTTAGAAAATTAGTATTTCATGTGGAAACATGAGAAACTTTCCAAAGTATATGCAATGGTAATAGTAATAATTATGTTTGAGGAAGAAGAAAGTCTTGTGATTAGGGTCCCTGGATAGAGATCTGGAAATCTCATGAGGGCTCCAATTCTTCCATATATTTCCATTTCTTTAATTTCCTGTCTGAAAAATGAGAATAATACAACTACCTTTCTTTCATCCTGTTTGTTTGTTTGCTTTCTCTTTAGATAATACACCTGAAAGTCCATTAGGCAAGATCCAAATTAAAACCAAATTTCTTATTTCAGGGTAGACCTGCCTGTGGAATATTTCTTCGTGTTTGCTGCACAGTACCTAGTGATTTCAGTATTTATCTAGTATTTATGTAAGTTGGGCACTTAAGCAACTACCATAATATATATATATACAGGTAAAATTAATGGAGGCCAAAAAAATCCTCTGAGGTACAGAAATGAATGAACATCTAAGCGGCCAGCAAAGCTGCTCACAAAATGCAGGTCTTTAACTAAGAAGCACCTAAATGTTAAAAATAACTACATGAGGCTATTTCAAAGTGAAGAGTGACTTTACACAAGGAAATGGTAGATCCAGGAGAGTATAGTATATATATCTGGATCTGCTGCTGTTTATAATTTAACTGCTTCATCTTTGTTGGCTTACATTATCAGAACACCCTGTATAAATGAAAGCCTTGTTTTCTCTCTGATGTTGCGATCTGACAACATATATATTCTTTAGAAAATACTAATTTTACCATTAATGCTCTGGACACTTTTCATAAGATAAATCAACTACTCAACTTGCCACTGCAGCAGTGGGGAAATCCCCAATGCATCCTAGCACTTCTGCTGGCTTTCTGTTTATTCACACTCTTGTAGTAAATGTCACATATGACACCTTGTTTTTATCAAGTCCTATTTTAAAATGAATTACAGTAACTCATATGATGCTTACTTGAGCCCTAGACCTATTGCTCTACCTTATTATGCAGAAAAGATGACTCACTTGTATAAATGACCCTCATCATATAGCTGTTAAAGGTAATAAAATCAGGGGGGAAAATTGTATGTCAAGCCACAAGAGCTGTACTACAGAGTACAGCAGGCCCCTTATTTATGCTTGGCACTAACTGGCCTCCAGGTTGGTGGGCAGAGGTGAGTAGCCATGGATGCAAGACCTCATCCACTCATCCATACGAGTGTCTGTTGTGGAAAAGAAGGGTTGGTGATACAGTGGGCAGCACTAGGGAGCTCTTGTTCTGCCTCTTATCTGTCACTACTGGGACATGGATGGTTTTGCCTCCAGTTGGAGCTGCCCTGGCAGCAACCAGCTCCCCGCCTCACGGGCAGTGTCTTGGGGACAGTTCCTGCCAAGGAAGGACAGCTCTAATTGGCCTAATTTGTTTTCTTGTTTGGGGTTTGTTTTGTTTGTTTGTTGTTGGTTTGTTTGTTGGTTTTTTTTTTGGTGTGACTGCTGGGCAGATATTTTTTCAAATGTTAGCAATCCCACCTCCCTTCAGGGTATTCTTACTACCCAAGATCTACTTTTGCTTCCTTGCCATTACCTCTTCTTTGCTTGGGGAAAGAAGTTGGAGAGTCAGTAAAGACCATATGCTACTGCATGCTATCCCATGAAGCAGTCTGAGTACAGGGTGCCTTCAAATCCTCAAAATATGTTCATTAGCCAGAACCAAAAGTGGAGGTGGTACTTTACTCAGGGGACCTCAAGAAATGATGTTGTAAAGGCCTCTCAAGTTACGATTCTTCTCATGTAGAGGAGATTTATGTCTGGCGCTTACTAGCTATTCTTTATAAATGTCCTGGGTTGGATATGTAGTAATAAAGGCAGCGGGAAAAATGTGTGTAATCAAATTATTCTTGGGCTACCCTTTACCTCCAAAAGGGGTAAAATTTTGGAAAAACCTAATACAGCTAGGGGCCTGCTCTTTGCTTACACCAGTCTAAGTAAGGTAACAGTTAAGCCCTAATTCTATAAATCCAGAAACTTAAAATTAAAAACAGATGGACAAATAATCAAATTACAGTATTACAGAACAAACAAGCAGCAATAAAAAGAAAGGAACTCCACAGCAATGTTGTACATGGCATATATTTGCCAAACCTGTATGAAAAATATCCTTCAAGCCAAATTACAAGACAACAGGCATAAAAGGAAAACTGAGAAAAAAGAATATAAGAAAGAAACAAAAGAACAATCACAGTTGAATTGGTTGCCTTTACAACGGAGACATGGAAGTCCATGACACTGAGTGTGTGTGCACATGTGTTTGTGAATAAAAAATGTGCAAGGGAAAATACATGAAATGTAGGATTGCTCCATACACTTTAATGAACAAATAACAGCCTAATATAGGTTACCATCTAATATAGGTGATATGCCATATCAAAGAAAAACCAAGAAATACATCATATATACATTTCAGAATCTTCCCATTACCCAAGCAGAACACAAGTTAAAAAATGTATATAGAGATTAATCTCACCAAGGATAAAGAAAATTACAGGTCTTGAATTATATTTACAGAAGCAGAGCACTGCTGAGCTGATAGAATAAATAACTAATTCTACCGTATCAACACAAGAGTGCTGAAACATAAAAAAGTGCAATCACAGAATGACTACCAAAATAATTATTTTAAATCAAACACATGACATACAACACATCATAAAACTACTAGATCCTAGATTAGGAATAGAAGAGAGAAGACTATAGGTAAATCAAAACACTTATGTATTTCTGTCATCTTTCTGCATCTCATGAAACCTATATACCAGTCCTGCTGTGGAGAAGACCTAGGAGAAGAGATGATAGGCATACATAAGTCATTGCATAAGAGATGAGCCTTTAATCTACATGTGATGATCTTAGAAACATTCAGTCTTTTTGACTAGTGTTCTTTTTAGTTTTACAAAATATTGTCACAACTATTCTGATATACCTTACATTAGCACAGAAGGAAAAAAACTTGCAATAATGCTCCTCTCAAGCCCATATTCCGTCACAAAGCTATAAAATGGCCTATGTGGGAATGGAGTTAGCCCACAATGCAGTCACACTATTCTCTTCCTTCTAGTTGTTTGGGGTATGCTCCCAACACCTACTTTCAGACACTGAAGTTACAAAGTCAGTCACCCTTCCTGTCTCTATGGTTGGTAAAGGGAAACAGATGCTGTAGGGGGTAATTCAGCGCTTACAAGACAAGGTCTTTTCCCAAGCTGTTTTCTGGAGAGAAGTCTTTTTCCATTGACCATGGGGGCAACTGAATATACATTTAAGTGGCTCAGTTGGATGGCATGTGCGAAAGGCACATACCAGAGGCATGTACCTTGTACCAGGACCCACTGCAAATGGAGTTTTGCAGTTTTCCCAGTTTTTGGCCACACTGCACACCAAGTCCCACTGCCTGACTTCGGGCATGCCTATGCATTACTTAGCGATTTAGGTTTGAGCAGAGAGATGAGAACCTGCACTAAGGGCCTACCTCTGAGCCCTAATCATATAGGACTGCCTGAAAAAACAATGACAGTGACTGTGCACAAAGCTGAACATGCCAGAAAAAATAAAATAAAAATTAAAATCTAAATGACAGTCTAGCTCCCAAATGACATGTTTAAGTCAAATGATCATTAAGTTAAATGACAGTGTGACAATCTCTGCATCTAAAGCAGAATGATAGATTCAGTGTCTTGCAGCTCTTCTCTTTGGGAACCTGTGATCAGTCTCTGACTTCTTATAATGAAAGCAAACTGTAAAGAGCAGCAATGCAGAAATGCTTGCCCAGGCCACAAAAACCACTGACTGTGCTGAAATGGTAGTCCCCTTCTCCCTGCTTTTCATTCAGCCTAGTTATCCTGGGTACCCACCTTGGCACCAGCTTCAGTACCACCACACGGTTCTGTGTTGCACTGGGCCAGCCCAAGAGTCTTAGGCCATGGTACAGAAAATCTGCTCCTGTGCATAAATTATGTTTCCCTTTAACCACATGTTCATTTCCTGTGGACAATAAAGGTGCAGTCCTGAATGTACTCCATGTTATAAGTAAAGTGTTAGTAATTTTGCCCGTTTTTGACAAATGAGTACATAACCTCCCGACAAAATAACTAAAAATTAATCCTCAGATTATTCTTTAGTGGTTGTTCTTCACCGAGTATCCCTGGTTGGTTGTGATCCTGTTTTCTGCAGCTGGGTAGATTGCAATATTACACTGGAAGAGAACTCGCAGAAAATCCTGACTCCCCCACCCCACCAAATCTTTGCTTTTAAGCTCTACTTATGCCTATGGAAGAGTAAAGAAAATATTTCATCTCCTAAAAAGAACAGCTGAATTTATGCCCATTATGGTCATTATTACTAACAATAGGAGTACTATTGGTATAACTTCTCATCACAAACTTTTTAAGCAGGGGTCAATAATCTCTCTGGGAGTTCATAAAATGCTCAAAAGCAAAACAACAAAATTACTCCATATAAATCAGCCTGATGCAGATGAAATCACATTCCATTTCAGAGAGAATACAAAACAATCCTACAATCTTCTGAATGTTGCTTTAATGTAGACTTATTTCAGGAACTTTAGAAACTAGCATTCAAACAGTAATAGCCCATAGAACATTGTAAACAGCTTATTTTAGATAGAAATCACATCACTTCTAAAATAGGGTTCATGTACTGACCAGCAATCAAACAGGGTGAACCAACTGGGTAACACTGTGGAAGTTTTCCCCTCTGGTTTCAGCTTTTCTTAGAGGATTAAGGTCTGGAAACTCAATTTGTTCTACTATTATATTATCTATAAAGGGTGGTCTCTTGCTCGTTGGCTCTCCATCGTGCCAAATCCTAGCACTTTAAAATACATCTATTTGATATCTAGAAGTTACTGGCCAAAAAAAAGAGAAAACAAATTCTACCTGGAATTAATCAAAGAAAAGGTTTTTTTCCCCCCCATCATTACTTTCTGAAAAAAATGATTCAAATACTCTATATTATAAAAGGAACTTGCTTTATTGTTGTGTTGTGAAGAATCCATTAATCAAACTGAAGGTAAAGAAATTGCATTTTTACTTTTGTAACGTTTTAATACAAGAGTCTTTTATTAAGAAACATAGCTTAGGACACTATTTCTTACAGATTGATCCTTCTTTAGGAACTCAGCAAACTAGGTCCTAGTCCCGTGCCTGTCAGGTTCCCTGAATGACCTTGTACGAGCTAGTTAATCTCTTACTAACCCACTTCTCCATCTGTAAAGTGGAGATAATCATAATTCCTTTGTCTCTCGCTTGTCTGCTAAGACAGGAACATCCTTGGGAGCAGGAAATGTTACAGACTACATGCTCACACTTCATCCATCCAGCCCACTGGCCTGTGATCTTAGCCTGTTCTAGATCCTTTCCTAACATCCACTCCTACTCTACATCTTCTTTATCACTACCATCTTCGTTTGGCAGGAGTGGATGGAGCTGTGAACTGCTCTAAGATGGCAATGGTGAACAGCCAGTAAGACCGCTGGTCACTGTGATTTGGTTCTGACACTCCAGTAAGGCACAGTGTGAGGGACGGTAGGCATAATTACTGTGCTAAAATACAGACTGACTAAGGCATAAAGGAACGTTCAGATAAGGAAACATCTTTGAAAAACACAGTTTTTAAAGCTCTCTTTTCCTTAGTAATTTTATTAGTAATACTTTAAAGCATACTTATCTTAGGAGAGTTGGGGCAATAATTCATGCTAAATAGATTTATTTAATGTATTTTTGCTTTCAGTGTTGTCTAGATTGTTGAAAAGGAACTACCTGTATATGAAAAATGCTACTTTAATGACAGAATAGAAAAGCCAGCAAATGATAATGGTTCCTAACCAGCTAGAAGTGAAAGAAGTACTAACAGCATCATTAGAGCTTCAGAAATCTCAGAGTGCTGCAACAAGATGAGTGTGGGGCTGAGAGTGAGACTGGCTGTTGATGAACAGAGGCAGATAGTGCTACCCCATGCTTTACACATTACCCTCCTCCTCCTAGCCTATAATCCTCCATTTCAGCCACCTGGTAGCCTGCTGTTTTCTGGAAAGATCGTCCTGTTGCTGCCCAGGCCTGATTGGTGCATGCTCCCAGGCTCTCTGGAAGGTATTCAGTGAAGAAAAAAAAAGGAGAATTACTGGTATAGTATCAAGGGCCAGTATGAGAATCCAGAGGGGTTGTGTTCAGGTGGAGGAAATGGGCTGAGAAGGGGACACCCTTAACAAAAAGATGAGGGGTTTAGATCCACAGGGGCACTCTGCTTGTGAAATTATGGCAGGGTGAGGTGCAAGCTGGCGCTGTTCATTTACGGCACACAGTCTTGGACACTTCTATGCAGCCCTTGCTTGTCCTGCTGCTGTGCCATCAATTCTGGCTGGCAGTAGGAGGGAGAGAAAAACCTTAAAATAATTGCTATGAACATCATTTGAATTTAGAAGATCACACACTAAAGGTTATGGTGAGGTTCCCTGTAGAGATGTAGAGCAGAGAGCAGTAGTGTCCTGGCTCTCCGCAGTTTTCAGCATCACTCAGCTGCTTCCTGCAAGCCAGAGCCAAGAACGAACACTATTTCCAATATTTATATACTGCTTTTATCTCTCCTATATTTAGATGCTGGGTTTATTTTCCCTGGCTGTCCCTGCAGCCTCTGAAAGTTTTAGGAATTTGAGTAAATTCCTAACAGCCACAGGGAGTGTGGTGACTCAACCTGTGGGGTGCCACGGGATGCAGGATACAATACACCTCATCCTCAGTTTGTTGGCAGGGTAGGACTCAGCTTCTGCCACTTACCAGAGGTAGAAAGGACAGCCACAGACCCTTTGTGGCATTTGTGTATTTGGGACCCTGCATACACACATCTCATGTTCCTCCTCATTATGGCATCCCACCTGTATGTTTTTCTCAATTTGAAGACGATGGCCTCAAGTTGATGGTGACATTGATACTTAACATAGCATAGCAGCTGTGGGCAACTTCTGCACCCATCTTGGACACTTTTGTCCCTTTCTTAACAGGCATAATTAAATCTTAGCCTGCTGCTTTGAGACTGGCTGATCACTTTTCACACATTACCCTGTAACATGCAGAAGTAACTATGTTCCTTCATAATACAGAGCACACCAGGGAGAGAGATCAGGAGGTAGAACACTACTACTACTGGGTTATGTTCTTAACCCAGTGATTTGTCACTGCTACCTAGGAGAGAAAAACAAACACAAAACTGCCCAGTGTATAATCCAAGTCCCAAAGCACTTGATGTGGAGACTTTGCTGTTATTTTTGAAGTTGGACTATGTCTTGTCTTGCATGCCAAATTTAATACAGCGTACACTTTTCCACTCCAGTCAAATAAGAAATGCTTGAGGGAATGCCTCTCTCACTAAGGGCTGCCAGTGCCAGATGCTGATTTAGCAGCCCTGGAACCAGGGTAATGCTTTTGTGTTTCCAGGATCAGATCCTGCCTTACTGTGTGAAGGACTTTTTAATGTCAGCAGGCAGCTAAAGCTCTGAACGTGGTGCTGCATGGAGACCTATACTGATGTTTCTCACATGCAGAGGTTTTAAGAGAAACTCAGGGATGAAGACAAGTCACAGCTGTAAAGTTTTAGTTATGCCATGAAGACAAACTTCCCAAAATTCACAGCCACTAAGATCCATCCCGCTTACACTGCTTTCATACTGATGTATCGCACTTGACCTTCTGCACAGTTGGTCCTGATTTACACTGGCATCAAATCGGTATTAGACTCAGGGTTTGATTCAGGACTAGACAAAAAATCTGACTAATGCTGTCAATAGAAGAAGGAAGACCACGTGTTTGCAATTGCTTTGCAATGAATATTGATCAATATTGAACATCTTTGAATTACTGTGCTGTCCTTTTATGAAGTCTTCATAAAAGTTAGCTATAGATGGAAGTATAAATCGAACAACAGGACACTGCAAATGGTGAACAAAGCAGGACATTATTAATTATAATAAAAAGAAAGAAGTTTTTCAGATTATCAATGTACTTTCTGTAACTAATTTAGGCAAAAGCATTATCTGAGCACTATTTTGTCAAGGAGTGTTTGAAACTGCTGCTTTTCTCTATCACAACGCTACATAACCTCATTCTCCCAGATTATTACTTGCTTAGGATCTGACAGATTTGACCAGTCTTATATGAAGACTGAGAATGAGGGTTTCATGAAAAAGATTAGATACAAGTGTGAGGGCAGTCTTCACTGTTCTTTGCTCCTTCTTCCTCTGTGTTTTCCTTTCCTTGAAGAAAAGAGCCAGCAGATCTGTCTTGATCCACTCAGATTTTGCTTTAGTTTATTTCTGTTCATTTTAGTGGCCACATGAATCCAATCCTTCTTACTCATGGTAATCATGTACGGAGTAAACGGAATACAGAGATAAAGCAGCACTGGCTAAGAAATAGACTGTTGGCGGGCTTCAAGGAACATCTGCCTTAAAAGACCAGAAGAGAAAGGCAAGGATGAGTACCGAATAGTTTAATATAAAATTAGAAAAAATGGCATCTAAACTAAGCCTCCTGTAATGCTCTCTAACAATACAAAGGAAATGTTCCCTGCAATTTCAAGCATTTTCCTCACTATTGACCTTGTTCATAATCGATGAGCCACAGACATACAGATATTTCTGATTGAAAGAACAAATCAGAAAAAAATCACCGGTCAGTATTATAGCACACCCCTAATGTTGGAGGCCTAGCAAAATTCAAGTGAAGGCTCCAGCAGGCCCGCTAATTGCAGTTAATGAGATATCACATTCTAGGTGTTACAGCATGATCATGGAATTTAATATTCCTTGACTTTGCTCCCCATATTGTGGGCTATTAACATGGAATTAAAGCAATGTCCTACCATCATGGCTATAACATGGAAATATTAACTAGGAAAACGTAACTCCAACTTAATGGACTATGTTCATCACTTCAGGCCTCTCAGGTACAGTAAAAGTAGAGGAGTACAGTCAAACTGTTGAAACTTTACAGGCTATTATGCAACCTTCTTCTAGAAATACCATGAGACCTTCTATTCCTCCACAGCGAAAAGAGGTGAAAACCTGCCTCCTCCATGATATTTTGGCATTTCCACAGCCTGTCCTAGCTATAACAAAGCAAAAAATTAAAGGAAAACACATGAAACTTATGAGTTTCCTGAAACTACCACTCAGCTTTCATACTTGAGTGATTTGCAGCCAGATATTTGATCCAATTTGTCTCCTAATTGAAATGTTTTGACCTGTCCTCATTTCCAGGAACTTCTGGGTATTTTACTAGCATAGATGCCAAGTGGCAGATAGGTCTACACTGTAGTCAGGAGCAGGTAGAGTCCTACCTGAGCCCATCTAGTTCATGCCAATGCCACAACGAATCTGCAGCAAGTACGGACTTCAGCGTGGGCTGTGTAAGCATGCCTGGGATCCTGCATGTTTGCTTGGGTGGCTCATTGCTTTCAATGCCCTGTCATAGTGCCTTCATTCTTCCTGGCACTGAATCTTGCTTCACAAATCCTAGCTTGGGTATGTTAACACTTCTGCAATGCTACTTTTGCATTTGCAGGGCAGACCTAGCCTTGACCACCATGCATTACTAGAGACCTCAGGTTCCGCAGGAAAAGAGGTTTATTCTGAAACACCTGGAAAGAAGAAGGAAACAACTCATATTTCTAGCCGGATGTGCTGAGAAAGACTCTTCGGACATACCACTTATTTGTTTTGCACATAACTGCAAGATAAGATAAGAATTTTCTTGTCCCGTCCCACAAGAGATGATCAGCATTGTAGTACTATAGCACCAGCCTCACAAGGAATGTTCTGCACTTGTATGTCCACCTTGAGGCTCCCCCATCTGCCTGGCCTGTAATGAATCTTAAATTTTCTCAAGATCATTGCTCATCTCATGAACAAGTACTGAAGAGTAAATGAAAATAGCCATCCCATGAAAAAAAAAAATTAATGGCTAAACTAAAATGCCATCACTGCTGTGATAACAAAAGGTTTAAAGCACATTACTGTTGCTTCTCTATACACTTGAGGGCTGGCTACTGGGTCAGATGGTGCAGCAGTCCATGTAATCTCCTGAATGGAAAAAAATTAGGCTCAAAGTGCCAAATAGACGCCCACAACATAATATCAGGTAAAACAAACACATTCCTCCTATCCCCCCTCCCCAAATGTTAGAGAAACAGAGAGAAATTCCAGTCATTTCTCATTACTGTGAAGGTCAGCCTAGCTGGGAAAATTGTTTCTGCTTTACAATTCCCCAAACTGTAGAAAGCAGTTAGAGTTCTGGACAAAAACTAATGTTGCATTCAAAGGGAAAAGAGGCTGATATGGCATTGCTGCAGTAATAAGAGAATTTTTTACTCTTTCCACTTCCCTGTGAACCTAATCAACTGTGACATGAGAAAATATACTGGGCTCACCCAGCCAGAATCTGACTGCCACCTGAAAACGTCCTCAATATTCCACTGTTTGGGACTTTACAATGATCCTTCCGACATCAATTTTGTACATGTACATCAAAATGCCATTAGAAATGCTTACAAACACCTCCTGCTCACAGGCCTGCACTCAGACTCCAATCGAAGCCAGGCTGTAAAGACTCCCCAGTGGTTGACTAAAGGTTTCTTTCGATTACTCATATGAAAGCATTTGGTTATGGAAAGGCATCTTGGGGGAGCCTGGGGGACCTAAAGATCTCCCCCCTGACCTCCCTTGTAAGCGCACTTGAATGTCATTAGGGGCAATATATATTAAAGGTACTTTAAAACCTGTCTTTAACATTTAATTAATATCTCTTGACTTATTAGGTTTCTTCGTTCTCCTTGAGATTCAACAAATAAGCCTTACTTTTCCAGGGTTGCAAGTATGTGGCAGGGAGTGGGAAGGTGTACTGAAAGGACAGAATGAGGACACGTTATGTATATCTCATATCTATATCTATCTATCTATCTATCTATCTATCTATCTATCTATCTATCTATCTATCTATCTATCTATCTATCTATCTCCTACCACTTTCAGTTACATGGATGGGTATGTTCTTGCTTTTATATGCATAAACTAATGCACATGTACACAACATATATGATGCAGCTGTAAATTAATATAGCCTTTATAAATGCTTGACATATTTAATGCATTTCTTGGTGATGCTTTTATTATTTCTCAGTGATGAAAAGCTGAATAAATCTAACGCAACTGAACACAATGATATTATCACCCTCTTTTTTTGTTCTAATATTTACAGGAAATATTACAAGTGTTTGACATATAAATTGAGCATTTGACTGACTTTAATAACCATGTGATCAATAGGAAGTGATATTTTTACAGTCCAAGTTCAATATTTAAAGGGCCAGGTGTCACGGATCTTTATCAAAGCATTAAGGCTAAAACTTTATTTTCAGAACCTGTAATTCCTCTTTTTTTCTTTAGAGTTTGTATTGTCCTAATATCATTAAAAGTCAAATTTTGCTCATAAAGTCTCAATCCTATTGGAGCTAGCATTTAGATATTTAAGGATTTATTTTAACTGTACTTTCTAGAAGCATTTCAACACTTCCCTATATTAAAATCAGTGTTGAGTGATAGGAAGTCACTCAATATCTAGATTAAAGACTATTCTTTATCCTCAGAAGATACCAATTATTTTTTTAAAATCTGATCAATATTCATCATACATATGTTCCCCATGCTTCTTATACTAATCTTTCTGTTTCAATCATCTTTTTAAAAATTTTCCCCTTTAAGTAGCTTAGGAAACCTCCTTTCATTTTGCATGATTGCAAAATTAAAATCAACCAGATACAATCCAAACACCAGCCAGCCCTCCCAGGAAAAGTAGTGCTCATGCTATGCTAAAGTGGCAGCTCTCCCATCCAAACAACTGATAGAATATCATGTAACCTATACATACAGCCTCTCTTCTCCCCAGTGAGAACAAAGCCAACTCAGTCCTAGCTTACATCTGGAATATTTACAGAGCTCGTTGTGCGCTCATCTAACACTTACAGAAATTGTTCATTAAAATTTCCAGCAGACAATTTTTGAACAGAGAAGACATACATATTTATACATAATAAGTTACAGGCTCATGACCTTTCTCCACTGTTTCCCTTGTAAAAGTTACCATGTGCTGTGGGACAAGTAGAGGGGTAAGTTCTCTTTCTGGCATGACAAACAGTCAACTATTTATATTCCAAGATGGAAAAGTAAAAGCCCTCAAGCATCCATTATCCTGCCAAATCAGGGCATTCATCAGCATGTGGAGACCCGGGTTCAGGCCTCACGTCTGAATCAGGTACAATGAATGGCTTGAACCTGAGGCTAAGATACTGTCTCATGAGATGATTTCACTTGCTTTTCAGTGAACCTACAGTTTTAACAAAAAATAAGCCTTGAGTTGTCCAACTGTTTAAAAGAA
Organism: Phalacrocorax carbo; assembly: GCF_963921805.1. Classification (NCBI taxonomy): domain Eukaryota; kingdom Metazoa; phylum Chordata; class Aves; order Suliformes; family Phalacrocoracidae; genus Phalacrocorax; species Phalacrocorax carbo. Next base: position 112,058,502 of record NC_087514.1, read on the forward strand.
GGTTGCTAGGCATTTTGCAAAGGAACAAGTTGTAGGAAATGAGGGTGGTTATGGCCCTGATCATTACAAACCTCAGTTCTTGAGGTAAAGCTCCTTTGCTCAGTGCTGGACCATTTCACTGGCATGGCTGACTTTATTTCATAGAGCAAGTGCATGTCTGTCAGCTGTCAGAAGTGGGAAGTGTGCTGATCTTTTCTTTCTACTTTGTGAGGAGTCTCCTCCTCAGATCATTACCCCTATTGCCTTGATGTGCTCAATCACCCCCTGGGAAATTTAAAAACAGCACCCTAATGTTAAGATTACATTCAATAGTGTGCAGCTTTCCAGTTTACTGGAAAAATGTCACATTTAGTTTTTCTAAGCACCAGGTAGTATTTCCGAAGTCCATAGTGATTTCCAGGGTAAGGATTAACTTCAAGTATTTTGTTACAATCTTTTTTTTTGCAAATAGATTTTAAAATTTTGATGGAAAAATTTATTGCACTACTATTATTTCCATTGGAATTGAAACTTTTTGAAAAGCGGTGGGCATTTGGATCGTGTTTAGGAAGTCTGTCCTTACATAAGCTCCCAAAGAAAGTGTTTTGGTAGTACTGAAATGCCCCAGTTTCGGGCTCTTCATTTTTAATCCAGTTTCTCAGATAGCATAGGGATGCACATGCATATGGTAAAGTAAAAAGGATTAAATCAGACTTCACAGCTTTATTTCATCTATGTGAAACTTTGTCAGCTACCCCGTTTTTCCTGGTTTATTTTTCTGGTTTGGAATCAAATATTTGTTGAGATCATGGAATATCTTTGGGTCTGATTTTTGCCTAATTATAGCAGTAAGACTTTCTCCTGTGAAGAAATTGCAAAACCAAGTACAGCATGTCCAGAAAATAATCTGTAAATTTCAGTATCTGTTGCTCAGGTGAGGGGCAAATCTGATCTGACAACAACGCAACTTTTTTGGACAGTCCTGGAAAACAGAGCAGCCTCTCACTGGCCTTCAAACTTTCAAGTGAGGCTATAACCAGCACTGTGATTTTATTTTTTATGATTTGGAGTAAAGGATATTGTTAACCTAGAGAATCAGATGAAGACTTTCAAAACCACACACTGAAGATGGGGCTTGCATGTCCTTATTGATTCACAAAGATAGATGGAGATGATATACACAAGTGTTGAGCATTTTAAGGTCCTGTTTAGGTTGATGCTTGTCACAGAGTATAAAGCCAGAGAGCTGGGAGACGTATCTACATTTCACTAGGTGGTTTGAGGTTTCTTTGTAGATTTTCCATACAAATAAATGCTACGCAAGCCATGGTTACAATGAAATAGGTACATGGTATCGTGTGCAAAATGGCAGCAATAATTACTTTTTTCATAAGTAATGGCCCCACCAAAGGCATCTGAGATGTATATGCTGACACTTCTAACTGCTATCATTTTTATTTTGTGAATAATTGCTTTTTCTGTATGTGACTGCTTCTTTTTCTGCTGAGTCCCTTCACCTTTTGACCTGCAGACCTCTCAGATAAATATCCCAGGGATACCCTCTTTGTGTTTCAAGACATAGGGTAGTTTAATGACTTGTGAAAGCATCTGTTTCAGCCTTTAAATAATTTACATGTTACCACGTTTTCCTCAGTAAACTGTGGTAATCTCCCTTCTAGAAATAATAGGTAAACCCTCTTGTAACTTACACTTTATAGACACTACAGTCAGAAAATGAAAAGGAATTACCACCTGCTTGACAGGATCAGTAATCTTTGGGAGGCACATCTCTCAAAGAAGAAAAGAATTAGGGTCTCTTGCTAACAGGCAACCTAAAATTTATTACTATGCTTCACTCAAGTATGTGTGAAAAACAAACAAACAAACACATATAAAAGGGCGGACTTCTCACCTGCTCACCTCCGGCTCTGGGGACTCACAGGCAACCGCACATCCCAGGGCAAAGCATATGTGCAGTTGCCTTCATAAACCTCTTCTTTTTCTTTCATTTGCTCACTTGGGGTCTGGATGGGAAGCTCCTATGGGTCAACCTGGCTTACAGGCCATCAGTTGCGTAGCTTTGTTCTAAATGTGCTTTACTGGCTCTTCTCGTTTGCTTCTTGCTGGACCACTGACTGATGGTCTACACACACGGTTTTGACCTTTTCCTACTATTTTCCTTAGTGTGCTTTTACCAAAGTAATCCTTAGTATCATTAGACTAGTGTCGATATGAATTGCTTAGAGGACCTATAAAGTAATTATTATAAAGATTCTTAATGATGATATATTAATATGCCTATCCATGAAGTTGTACATTTAAGGGCCCAGTAACTCAGATAAACACCGGTATGAACCTGGCTGGCTCGGTCTGAATTTTGGCATCTGCAAATTGTCAGTTTCCTGTGATATAACCTATAGACACAAGCAAGATTTTTCTAAGGAATCCAGGGGTTGAAATCCGTGTTTTTGCTCCTTCAAGGGCTAAGTAATAATTTCTACAGTTCACATCAATGGGAGTGACTCAACCCTTCTGAAAATTAGATCAATACTTATTCAAGAGACTAGCATTAGACTTTCGCACAGTATTATTTAATTTTAACTTGTCTACACTCCCTTTGTCCAAAGGCTAATAGAATATAATTACACTAGGCTAGGAAAAATTTGATAATGTTGGAGGCAGCCTTAAATTCAAAAATCCCTATTGTCACTTTCCCCCAATAACTCTGTCAGTGACATGCTATTGTATCTCTCAGTCATAATCAAGTGAGATGAAAATTATTCTGAAAAGTAAATGTATGAGGAAACAGCAGGAGGTACACATCAACACAAAGGATGCAATAGCCCACAGTGCATGTACTAAAGCAAAGGTCTTCGTTGCCTTACCATCATATCCGTTGGGTTTAAGCCTCTTTTTACAGATGTCAAAGGATGTTTTAAATTAGCTGCAACTATTGCATGACCAGGCTTGATTAAGAGATGGTTTCTGCTGGACTTCAGCATGCTGAGTAGTGCCAACACTGGGAACAGTGTTGAAAGAAACATGGAAAGAAAATGGATGGGAATGGAAACACATTTGGTGTTTCATTTTTAGCATTTCCTCATTCTTCTCAACTCTTGATGTAACCAAATATCTTTATACCCACTTCTGAAGAAGCTTTAGGCTAAAGTAACATAACACGAAGGTATATGATGAGCATATTTAACCAGCAAAATACTTTTACATCAATTTAAAAGCACTGCCCTGAGAAGATACAAACCTTTAACTGAAGAGTCTCTAAAACAAAATGGAGGTTACATTGGGATAATTTCTGTATATACAAATGCCCTCCATAAATACTTTACTATGCATTTGTTTCATGACATGCATTTAAGTTTGAGAAGCTTCTCCCTCTTTTTGAAAAATTAATGTGAACATTTTGGAAAAAAGAGAAAGGAAACAAAACACACATAAAGACCATTAAAATTCTGACTCTACAGCCTCAGGAGTTGATCTTATACATTTGTAGTTAAGCATGTTAGCAAGTCTCAGCTGTTTTCCATTGCCTACAGATTACTGACATTGCTACAGGTTAAGACTGAGTTCTAAAGCTCTTTCTCTTACCAGTGAGTGCTTGCTTTTCAACATTTTAAAGTGAAGATGTGAACAAACCTTTGAAAAGTGACTGAATATTTCAATGCCAATATATTTTGCATGTAAAATATAAAAATCTCTGTGTGTTGCATTTGAAATCTGATAAATATTTATTATCAATGCTGTTTGCTTTTAATCTGTTCAGGATATCATTCCTCCAGCTCTTTAGTACTTAAACAAAAATGGCATTTACATTACAATATTGCTTGCCAACAATCTCATTTTCTGGTTTAGTCAGCAGCCTTCATGCTTGATTAGTCTTTAATTATACAAATACCTACATATTAAAAAAGTTTTCTTTTTTCCATACTTTGAGCATGTAATTATTTTCTCTTGCATGCAATAACCTTTAATTTTAGGATTAAGCAACTGATTCTCTTTAGTATGGATGGATTTTTTCAAGTGTTAAAGCAAATTTGGTTATTGTATTACGAATAGGAAAATTAACTTTAGGAAAACCTTTCATTAGTGCATTTGACAGCACACTGAGCAGCTGACAGAAACTTCAAAATATTCAATATACTTGAAAACAAAATGGATACCAATTCTGTGTCCTCCGAAGTCAACAGCAATACTACTCTGAATTCAGCAAGCGAGTGACTGGGGCTATGTGATTCCTCTTTTGAATACTCCGTGCATTCACAGTATTAGTGTTACAGCAGTACCTAGAATCCCCATCCAAGATCAAGGCCTCATTGCATTATACCATAAAACTGTAAAAGTTTAAAGTCTAAAGAGATCAAACAATGGTGGGAGAATCAACAAAAGAACAGAAAGACAAAGTGACATGCCAGACAGTGACAGAGCTGGGACTGCAGTCTGGTGCTCCTGAATTCAACAACCATTTACTAGAGCACTTTGCTTCCTGACGCAAATTATTTTTCAAAAGTGAATTCAGCAAAGGCATAACTTGATAATGAGATTAGAGCTAAATATGCAGATTGTATGTTGCTGTAAAAGAACTCCCTCCCCTCACTGCAGTTTTCACTCATGAGAGCACGGACTGCCAAGTTTGGGTCTACAGGACTGACATATGTTATCTCTATACCTGCTTGTACATTTGAAGTACCAGTGATTTCCCCCTAGACATACTCTTTGAATGTCTACGGGGAAAACATCAAGGATTTTTAGAATGGCTTGGTTTTCTCAAGTTTTGTTTATTTTTATATTTGTTTTACATGAACTGAAAATTCTGTCAGACACGTTTTGATTGCATGGAGAACATGTTTCATAGTCAGAATACAGTTAAAAAAAAATAGGAAGCTGTAATTCTATAAAGTTGGGAAGGGAGAAGAGGGGGAAACCTTCCTAACAGCATATTGAACTTGCTCCTGTCTCATTTGAGAGCTATGAGAAACCTCCTGCCAACTTTCCTAGGATAGCGTTAGGTCTCATTATGAAGCGAAAAGTTGCAGACAGAGGTAGGACGGAAATGCACACAGCATCATATTCCAGAGTGGTGATCAACGATCAAGTTTCAGCCTTTCACAGTGCCAATTCTTCTGTGTTTTTGCGTCTCTCTCCCATTGGAAAAGGTCAGTAGAATAAAGGGACTGTGAATAACAAAGACATTGTTTTTCTCCCCTCTCCTCCCCAGAAAATTTTCCTTTTCCTCCCTAAAATCGGACCCTGTCCCTGAGGAATTCTACACTGATAGAAGCTGCACCCTCAGATGAATCCCTGACCTTGATCCCAGTACAGCCCTCATCCTCATCACCTGCCCCCATGACCTATAGCCCATGGAGTACCCACATTGGCAGCTCTGCTTTGCACTCTGCGAGGTGTCCCCCACCTCCTGGGGAAAGGTCAACAGAAGATCAGCCCTCTACCACCTCCTGTCCTGTTCCACCAGTCCACAAGTATAGCACGGCCAAAACTGGGAGGAGAGCAAGAAGAGAGAGTGCTCCAGCTGGGCTGGGCTATCCAGCAGGTTGAAAATGGGATTATAAGGTCACTATGGTGAAAAGTGTAAGAGCATTAGCAACTAACGATTTTTATATAATTTTTTATCATATTCATTCAGAATCATCTCCTGATATCAATTTATTGACCAGCACTACTACGGACTATCGCTCTGTACTGTGACTGGGCCCATATTTTAGTGAAAATACAGATGCTATAAAGAAAAGGTTAGGTGCCTAGGATCCTCCCAGGTCTGACTGCTTCCCTGAGGCTTTTTACAAGCGTGTAAGTATCTCTTAACAGGTATACAAAGATATTGCAGCAGTGATTGCTGCTTTAAAGAATCTCAGTTCCTTTAGGAACCAAAATGCATCATCATAATTCCTCTAGTAAAGGTATAATCCTAGCAATATATGAGGTGCTATTTTCATACATCAGTTTTTCTCTTCTGGAAACTCAGCTTCACCTTCCAATCTCTTTCACAAACATAACCTAGCTTGATTCTCCGACTGAAATCCTCACAAGATAGTTGATCATGTCTAAGCTATCAGATGTAAGTCAAATTCCTGTCAGGCAGGAAATTCTCCTGAGTTAAGATGTAATTCTGATGCAAATGCAGATAAAAGATGGAATATTGAAATGTTTCAGCAAACAAAACTTGCATTTGAAAATGATCACGTATTTCAGCAGATTTCAAATCATTACCATGAATTAAAATGTTTACAGTTTTTTTTGTTAAATCATTATTTTTTAGGCAATTTGATGAAATAAACTGTTTATATCAACTTAAGATACTTTAAACAAAAGTTATCCTCAATTCTTTCAATTTCCTGGGCCTAAAATAGAAAATTAAAATGAAATTTTTGAGCAGGGGAGAAACCAATTTTGAGGAATGACATCATTGTTGGAAAAGAAAAATCACTTAGGAAATTCCTGATCAATTTAAGTTACTACAGTATCAAAATAAACAATTGGGGGTGTTTCAAAGGTAAGACAGTTTGTTTTTTTTTTTCTGAAACTCACAGAGCTCATCTAGTTTCTTTTTCTCTTTCCTTTACTTCATTACTGTCATGGTTTAGCCCCAGTCAGCAACTAAGCCCCACGCAGCCGCTCACTCCCCCCACCCCAGTGGGAAGGGGGAGAGAATTGGAAGAGCAAAAGGAAGAAAATGCAGGGCTTGAGATAAGAACAGTTTAATAATTAAAATAAAATTGTTCTAGTAATAATGATAAAAATAATGAGTATGATAATAATAAAAATAATAATGTTAATATAATTAAAAGGAAAATAACAAGAGAAAGGGAAATGAAACCTGGGGAAAAGAAAAAAACCACAAGTGATGCAACTGCTCACCACCCGCTGACCAACGCCACCAGTCCTCAAGCAGCGATCGCTGCTTCCCCTGGCCAGCTCCCCCCAGTTAACATACTGGGCATGACATCATATGATATGGAATATCCCTCTGGCCAGTTTGGGTCAGCTCCCTTGGCTGTGCCCCCTCCTGGCTTCTTGCACACTTGGCAGAGCACTGGAAGCTGGAGAAGTCCTTGACCAGTACAAGCACTACTTAGCAACAGCTAAAACATCAGTGTGTTATCAACATTATTTTCATACTAAGTCCAAAACACAGCACTATACCAGCTACTAGGAATAAAATTAACTCTATCCCAGCTAAAAACATGTCAATTACCTTTCTCAGCTGGTGGCAAATTACTCAATTTCTTGACTTTGTCCTGGATCAGCAGCAAAAAATACAATGGTGCTACAAAACAGGTTGTCCTAAAAATCTTTCAGATCTTGCTGGTGGAACAAATACTAGGAAACTTGGAGAAGGCTTCTCTTCCAGATGAAAATTTTATGGTGGGGCCCCTTAAGACCCACAACCTATACCTTTCTAACATGGATTCATCTAGTAATTTCTACATTAATAATAATAAAAAAAGGTTATCGTAGAATGTAGTATATTACAAGTACACAATTTAAAAATAAATTTTAGGATCATCACATCTATAAGATATCAAGTCTGATTGTTGATTTCCTACCTGTTAGGGCATGCCTTCTAATGTGCAGCTATATACCCATTTGCCTAAATTATCCTAATTTCCTCATACCCTAACCCACTAGAAGCTCTTAGAAATACCCATTTTCTGACTTGTGCCTGAGGTGGTAACCTCTGAACTTTTAATTTTCCAGTTTCCACATAATCAGTTGTTGGTTACTTCAAACAAAAGTAGAAGGCTGGTGGAGAAAGTGGAAAAATGAAACAAGAAGGATTTGGAAGGCTCATGTTTCCAGTGCAACCCCTTGGATAAAAGGATATTTTTTTTTCTTTTGCCTAATTTGTTTCTAGTTGCAGCACTAAGGTCAGAATAAGCCAAGAGAATGAATGGAATAAACGTCCTGATGGGCTGCCCGAAGCTGCCTGGTGTTACGGATCAGCGTAAAACCAGCTCTCTTTCCTCTGCCTGGGCCGATGTAACTCACTGGAGTGGCAAATTACATCAGACCTACAGCTGTAACCCGACATTATGATTAATTTGATCAGTAATTTCTCCTGTTTTTCATTTTAATCGGTGTGACTATTCTGCTGTGGCAGGTCTTTCAGATCTAATTAAGATAAATTTCAGAGTAAAAGACTTGGCAGAATTTTCGAGTCAAATCCGAGCGTCAAGTGTGAAGACCTGCAGCACCAGTCAATCAATTTCCAGTAAAGACGGCAGGCTGTAACTCAGCAATCAACCCATTAACACTTAAGCAAATTTCATAATCTCCAGGCCTGTGCTTAGTCACTCTCTCAAAACGTGCTGGCTACCAATAAAAGAGAAAGTATTATTATTTTTTTAAACACCTGCTCTAAACTGCACCTGCTAAAACCACCAACAGAATCCACAAGTGGACAGTCTGACAGATCTTAGGAATACTGCTGAAAAAGGCTTAATTTAAAACTTTAAAATGCAGTCTGGAGTGGATTTTTTTTTTTTTAAGGCAGTATGTAGAAGCTGAGCAATCTCTTTTAGATGCTTATTTGTACAAGGAGCCTCGAATGATATAACATTAGGGCTATACCACTTCCAGGATATTGCTCCTCAATCATATTCAACAAGTCCACTAGGTTCTCTGTTTCACTTGGTCCACTTGCTTCCAAGTAGAAGAATTTTTTTTAATCACAAAACTAGAAACCTGTGATTACTTGCCTTTTTCTTTTTTTCTTTTGCTTTATTACAAAGAAGTGACGGGTATGAAGAATAGGGGAAAATAAACCAATGTTTCAGGATATTCTCTACTTTCCTGAAAACTTTTGGAAATATGAGTGAAAAGAGAAATTAAGATAAATGAATGCTAGCAAACCAGATCCACTGGATATAAGTGTATCTGAGGGCTGTGCTAATTTTTTCTGTCCCTAAGATCCCGAAGAGTCCTCCTGTCTGCCTAGAGAGGCTTTGGAAATAGAAGACCTTTTGGGATATGGATCCTTTCCAAGATCTGTCCTGGGAGGATATTATTTATTTATTTCCCTATTTATTAAATATTTCAGTTACTTTAGGGAGTTCATTAAATGCTCCCATTTCAGAAGCCAGAGCTTGCTGGGCAAACAGCTCCACTTTCCTCTCCTTCAGAGGATTCTTTAGCAAATGGTTTCCTATATTAGCCTCAGCTTCTGCCCCTTGGGTGCTAATAATGCCAGTTGTTTTGCTCAAAGATTAACTTCCTTTGCTTCAAATGTGAGTCAGACAGCAGTACTCCTTGCGCTTCTGAAAATAGCAACACCTGCAGAGTATATTTGGATGGACCAGGCAGGCAGTGCTCCAACTGAGAGGTTTCCTCAGGGAATGAAGAGACTTGCTTATAAAGTCTCTTTGAGAACCCTTAAACATCTCTTCGCTCTGTTTAAATGCAGTATTCAACAGCTTTAGAGTGTGAAGTCCCAGTGCCTCAATGACCCAAAAAACCAGTGAGCTTCTGGGAGAAGGAAGACAGCTGAGGAGAACATCTGAAACCCTGCTCAGTCCTGTGGATGGATGCAGTCTTGCACATAACTGAAACTATCCTTTCTGTGGAAAAGACACTCATGCGTCTCCAGGTAGAAGCAAAGCGTAGGAGCTCTCAGATAAGCTAGCTGTGCCAGGAAACTGACTTGCATGTCTCTGCCTGTGCGCCGGGGCCAGGGAGCATGGTACAGCACAGTGCAGTGAGTGGCACCTGAGTGACCAGCTAGGACAAACTGCACTGCATTTACTCACTACTTATACTTATAAAATATTTGTTTGTCAAACTGATTACCAAGTAACTTGGGAACAGATTCAGACAGTCATACAGTGCACAGTATCATATGCAGGAAGAAGGCTAGGTAATTTTAGCAAAACAAGAAAAACCCTCAGTGGGATTACTGGTGTCACAATCTTGGTCAAGTTTTCTTGATCTCAGGATTCAATAAGCATGAGAAAACTACAGCAGGTCTTGGATGTCAACACAGATTTAAAGACAGCCCATGACTATAGATAGTCCTTGCAAACTTATCCCAGCTGCCTTCCTCAAACCAACAGAGACTTTGCTGTTTCTTCTGTATCTTAAATATATGTAAATTTATCAAAGTGTCACTAAACACAGAAATTTCTTTAAAGTAGATTTTTCCTTAATGAGAAACTACCCAGTGAGTGAGGTTGGGGAGAAGGGAAGGGGCGGTTTGTTTTTTGTGACTGTTGGAACCTCAGGCATCTGTGTACACATTCTCCCTCATTTACAGCTGAATGTTTCAGCCTTTCTGCTTTTCTTTGCTCCTTTGTTATAAAAGTGTTGAGGTTCCAAATACATTATTTAAGATTAGTATGAAAATTTAATCTGAAGGAGGTTCTGGTTTTGCTATCCTAGAGTTTGCTATTACTTGGAAGATTTTTCTGCTGTTGTCATCTCCTCACTTCCCTTCCTCCTTCCTTTTATTATTATTTCTTTCTCACTCATCATCTTCCGTCAGCTCCCGTTATTGTAGGTAGGCTTCTACGACAACAAGGTGCTTTAGGAAAGAGTTCTGAAAACGGTCAGAATAATTTTACAGTGGGGCAATCCCTGGGGGTTTTCCTGTTTGTCTGTTCATATTCACACATGAACAGAGCAGTAGAAATCATTGGGAATTCTTCTATTCCTATAGTGCAGCTCTCCTTTTGTAGATCTGTCTGTGGGTACGTTCATCTTATCCATACCGCTAAAACATACAGTGAGTGTCAGCACCAGAAGATAACCCCCATTTGGAGCCAGTTAAATGTATGTTGCTGATACAAAGGGCGTTTTCCTGGTAGTCAAGCAGAATAATTGGCTACTCAGTACTTGGCTCATCTGATTTTAAACAGCATATAATCAAGATCTTATGGCTTCAGAAATTTAATTGAATGGAAACTCTGTAAGAAGTGCTAACTATCCTTTGAAGTTGTAACATGCTGACCATTCAAGAACCCATATAGTTTGCCATGTAATGACATTAAACATTCACAGGAGAAGCATATTTGGAGGAGTGTATTTTCCCAGAAGTAAAGGTTTCCAAGACCCCAGTTTACATCATGAGCTAGGTTGTTTTTCACCTCTGGATTCCTTTGTCTTAATCAATTGACACGATGAAAGTAAAAATCAGACTACGATTATCTATATGAGGAATTTCACCATTTTAAAATGAAGGGATGAAAATCTTCCATCATATACCTGACCCACCACCTCCTGAAATACAGAGTTGCTTTGGAAAATTCTCCTTTGGTTTATTGTCTTTTACAATTCAGCAATGTATCTGGTTCTGCAGAGGTTTGCTTTTACCAGTATAAATCTGGAGCATCATCACTTATGTCAGCACAGAATCCAGGCCCTGGAACCTAAAGAGGTTTTTCATCTTTCTACAAATCATTAAAAGACTTCCTAAAAATAATAGTTTTGTAACTACAATCCAGCCCACTGAACTGAGTAAAAAATAGTGATAAAATTAGAGCAGAGTATTACAGAACAATCTGACAAGAATCGTTCTGAGACCTTTAGCTGGTGTACACTGCACTGGTATTATTAATTTCTGATCAGCTACCAAAAGTACCTCACCCAGGTATACCTAAGCAAGTCACTTTCATTTAATTTGCCTTCTGAAGGACATGACAGCATCTGTACATTTTGAGATGTAATTGCTGTTATCCTTCAGAGTTTTTTGAAACAAACACAATCATCCTCCTGAATTACTGACTTTCTGTGACAATTTTTTGAGGTTGCATTGTTCTAAACTAATATCTTTCAGACAGATCCTGAATAATGTAAGAGGATAAAGCCCACATGAAAAAATCAAGAATTCAGAAATGAAATTTAAGCTGTCAAACTTTAACTTACTTGATCTTTATTCCCTTAATATTCTTCAAACAAAACCCATTTCTTTCTAGTTCATAAAGAACATTACCTTAGAGGCCATAACATCTCTGAATTTTGTTCTAGGTCGATTTTTAAGTTAAAACATTAGACATTAAAAAAATCCACATTCTAAGCAGCTATTATGAACTGGATATATGAACTGCTGCCAAACGTGTGCTCCCCCCCTCCCCCCTCCTTTTTTTTTTTTTTTATGTTTGTGCAGAAGAAAACAATTTCAGATCCAGTCCTCAAGCTAGATGTATGGGGGTAAAACATTTTTTCTCTGCAGGCTTTAGAATGGAAAGACAAATTTCATGGAGGAGATCTCACCATTGCTCTGCTTTAGAAAAGTACCCGAACACATCCGTCAACCATATATAAAGTACAACAGCAGTTCTCTGGAAATATTTCTGAGTGGCACTTGTTTGCATATTAAAGTCTCGCCATTCTCAGCAATATGACAGAGCATGTTTCGACTTCTTAAGCATTTCTTAAGGAAGCTTGAGACGTATTTTGCTTGCTGTGGAAATGCTGTGGAAATGGCTAGAAGGCCAAACTCATGGCCCTACACACATCGCTAAGGTGAGGCCTGAAGTACTGTGCTGAATTCTGGCTTCTCTCTGGAAGTCAGTGCACAGGCATATTTGTATCTGAACAAACTTTGGGTTTTCATCACTATTTAAATGGCAAGGATCAGACAGGAAAGAACATTAAAAATATTTATCCCCCAAATTATGAGTAAATCTTTAATGCTGAGTCAGAGCTGACAGCTAATGACTTGAATTTCTTGACTTTTGTTCTGAAAATGTCCCAGTCATGCAGCTGGCTTAGCTGTACTGGCTGAGCTCAGCCCAGTGGGAATGCTAGACCTCTCATGTTGGTGTCTTTCATTAACTCTAACCCCAGCTCCTAAAAAGTTTAGGGGACAGCATTTGAACTAACACCACCTCAGAGTACTTGTTTCCCTCCTTCCAATCCTGTTGAGTCTGCCACATCAAGACTGCTCTCAGAAGGGTAGTTGTGAGGATAAGCATGCTAAAGAGAGTGATGTGCCAAGGTATCACCATGAAGATATTGATATTGACACCTCCCATGCAAGGAATTATTTGGTTAACTTTTATTGTAGTTCTGCAAGAGGAGATATGACCCTGGAGACCTAACAGTAGAAAGTGCTTCTACTGGCCTGTACCTGTAGGTCACAGATGAGACTGGAAGTACTCAGATTCAGTTGAGATTTAGATTGGGTCCAGAGGCTGTATGAGGGCTAAGACTTCAGATTCAGTGTTAGTGAAACCCCCTTGAAGTATGTTCACTGAGATAATCCCACTTCCTCCCTACCCCAACTATAATTTATTTGTGCATTTGTTTGTTTGGAAAACCGAGTGCCTTTTCAAGCAAAATATTTAGCAGGCAGTTTTAGCAACATATAGTATATGTAGTTAGTGTGCATATATTACAGCTGCACTGAGACAATAAAATGTAACAGAAGCTCCTCTGGAAATATTCCTGTCTCAAATCCTATTGACAATTGTTTGTCAATAATCTGCATACTAAAGAGTCCCAAAGCACTCACTAGCATGATAGACTTGGCATTAAGTGGTGCTTAAGTAGCCCCTAAGACAATACACAGAAGATGCTCTAGAAATGTTATGCTCTACTATAACAAAAAGCTCATGAAGTAAGGACACATCTCTTGTGGACTTTTAAGTCTATTATCTAAACCATTAAAAAATCGTATTTGATGCAATTTAGTTGAAACTCAGATTAATGCAGGTTTAACTGGCCACATGGCAAACAGCTTCTTGTAAACTAATTCCCTTAATTGTTTGAAAAAGGATTTTTTAATAATTAAGCTAATGCAGTTTAATTTTTGCAGGAAATGGAGCCAAATCCATCAGTGTGGATAAAACCTTTAAAGTGGGGTCTCAAAATTTAGAAAATAAGGTGAATAGAGACTTTGCTGGTTTCTAAGTGCATTTCAGCTACCCAGTGAAAGAGACTCTGCCCACTTCACAGACTACCCTGGTGTTTATTTAGAATCATACTTGTGGGTACAGTCAAAGCTGTTCTTGCAGGACATGAATATAGCATGACATATAGTGTGAGAACACCCAACTATAAGAAATTAGGACCTTTGGATCAAACCTCTCCTGTTTCTGCCCAGGGTTTCCAAGACAGGCAGAGCCCAGCATCAGTGTGGGTGCCGTAGCTGTTGGTCTATTAAAAACATCTGTGTCATTGCAGTGAGTATCTAGGAAATGCATTAACTGGCATTCTTAGCTTTGGAGTCTATACTGAGACTCTTAACAGAAGTACTTGATTCTTAGCAGGATAAATGTTAGGGCTGTGATTTCAAGATGAAGGATAACCCATCCATCCCCTGCATGTGTCCACCAGAAGAAGCTCTATGTCTTTTAGGGACAGTCAGGATCATCTGCTAATGAACAGCTAACTCTGCTGTCCTCGTAAGTTACCATAAAGGGTGCCTGCTGGGGAAATGCCATTTGCGAAGGTCACATGCTGAATCCGTGAAAAAAAATTAGATAGTTTTCTATGGGTTTTATGATACAGACTTTAAGAGCAAAAGATGTTTACTCTCCAGAAAGAAGCAGACTTGGATGATCATTGGTTATGCTTTTCTGGCTTGTCAGGCCTTTTAGCTGTTCTAAGCTGCATGCCTGTAAGGATTAACTAATACAAGGTGGAATTTCTTAGCCTGTATGATCAGAAGGTGTAACCTTCACCTGATGTCCCCTTGCAGTGGGAGAGTATGTGCCTTCTGTTGTTAGACTGTTAGAGATTTGTACTTAGCATCCTACCTGCAATGGATTTGGTGAAGTAAGAGGAGATGGAAGGCCATGTCCTGGTGACTGGCTGGGTTTATGAGGGGAGCTGGAGGACTGTGGAGCCGGAGGTGGTTGGCTCTGGCTCTGGGACTGTGTTTGGTTCTGCTGCGGTGGCGCTGATGGCTGTGGCTGTGGCTGCTGGGTCTGCTGGGGTGGCTGTGGAGTCTGCGTCTGCTGACCTTGTGGCTGCTGCTGGCTTTGCTGCTGCTGTTGCTGCTGCTGACCTTGTTGCTGCTGCTGCTGTTGATGCTGGAGCTGCTGAAGATGCTGAAGCTGTTGAAGCTGGGAGTTCAGGGATGAGGTAGCTGTGAATTGAAGAGAGGGAAGGGAGTTATGTAGGTTTCAGTAATACCTACTGTGTTAAAGATATTCTGGATTAAATTCTGGTTCTGTTACATTGTGGGGCACGCTGCCCACTGAGGTCAGCTGGCCTCAGGCTGCAGGTTGTGGCAGGAAATTAATGACCATGTTCTCATCAATAATAGCCTGTGGTTCTGCCAGTGCAGTTCCATGGTAAGAATTGGCCTCTTTTGGAGGCAATGAAAGCAAAACTTCAGGACTATGGCTCTGCCTACAGGATGGGCCTCAGAGCTGATCAGCAGTCTTTGCTCAGACAAGCTTACCCTTGAAACCAATGGGAATTTTGCCTGCCTAGAGAAGAGGCCAACAGGATGTCACTGTACATGCCACAGTAAGAACTCATAACATGAACTAGCGCTGTTATACAGAGGAGAAAACCATAGTTGTAAAATAAACAATGCTTTGAAAAGATCTTTGTCACATCTTTATATAACAGGTGTCAGGAAATAAACCCTTCAGCTGTGAAATTTCTTGTGTAATGCATAAGTAGCAAAAACACCCAATAAAATGTGTACGTCTCTGAAATTAGAACTGCTTCTTATCATTCACATCTAAAACCCATGAAATTCCTCTTGTGAAATAGGGTAGGTGTTCTGTGCACTTGCACTGGTCACTTACTCCTGGTAGTAAAAGTCTGGCGTGTTTTGCTAGCATGTGCTCCAAACATGAGACTTGGAAACTGGTGGCTCACATTAACCTGCTGGCACAGAGGAGCAAATGTTATCTCCCAGAGACACTTTCAAATTGGCTAGGGCATGCATTAAATTCAGGAAGGCAACAAGTGTGCCACAGGGATGTCACTAAAGAAGAACAGCTTTAAGCAGCTGCCAGAACATCACACGAGCCTGATGCTTTCTAGGGTTTTGCCCTGCGTAAGTCACCTGGGTCTCCGGCCTTAGTCACTCTAATCAACATCTTACGGTTTGCATTAGATGGCTATGAGATCCCAAGAGCAACAACTTACAAGATCATTGCACTGCTTTGCCCTCTGTACTGCTTTGCCAACACCATTCTGTATTATAATCTCCATCGGCAGAAGCCAAAGTAAACTGGGTGTGAATCAAATTTGTTATTTCTAAAATGGTATTCAGATTTCATGGCCAGAAACTTTGTTCACCAAGTTATTTGTGGATTGGCAGATAAAGCCATGTCATTTCCACTTTCTTTTCATGCCAACATCCTTATTTCAGCTTTCCAGATATCTATGCCCTGAGGATGAACCTGAGGTCTTAGTATGACTTATGAAATCAATGAGCCATAAACTGGAATAAGCAAAAGAAAAAAGAAAAAGGAGAAGAATGAGGCAGAATGGGTAAGCCAGAAAAGGGTGTATGAAGGAAAAGTAAAAGGCTTGGTAGAAAGAGCTGTTGGTCATTCGTTCCTATACTCATAGCTGCTCTAAATTTTCTTTCACCAGAGGTGGGAATCAAACTACAGCTACGCCTTTACAATAACTATAGTCATGTGTATGTGACTTCAACAAAGAACCTGAACAATGCAGAGAAGGAGGACTGGTAACACCAATATATTTCCATTAGGTAAGTTTCTGATGGAAGTTTTGTGTTTCACCATAAAACAGAGTCAGATTAAAAACATGCATGGTATCTCATGCACAAGAAATCAGCCTGGAGAAGTAAGGATACACTCCCATCAATTCCATGATCAGAACTCATACCTAAATGCCCAAAAGCCCAGACGGTGGTAAGTGGAAATCTAATCTAAGGCATATGAGAACAAAGAATGGAGAAAGGGTGTGCGCAGGAAAGCAACACCATAGTGTGAAGCACCTAGGCTGGCAATTAATACCATTCACCAATTCTATCTGTAGGTATGTGCATAGAAGTGGAAAGACCCTTTCCATTCCCATGAGGAAAAAACTAATTTAGACCAGCTCTTTATCTTGTGTGGGCCATTTCCTCACCTGCAATAGTTTAGCAGTCTGGACAAACCATTGATAACCAGAACCAAGACTTCAAACACAACATACCCTTACTGTGTTGAGAAGAACAAGGGGTCGTTTTATATCCTATGTGTAAAGCTGGACAGGATGAGGCAAAATTTTCTCTATAGCAAACTAGATGTAGTGGGGGTTTTTTGTACTGCAATGGTCCCCAAACCCTTTTGCTCCCACAGGGCATTCTTGAAGGCCATGGATTAGAACAATGGATTTGTCAGAATGCCATATGTTGTATGTAGTGCATAGTCATGTAGTAGGGGACAGGCAAAAGCATTCAAGGTGGAGGGAAAGCCACCCACTGAAACATTTTTGGAGCACAGAATGTGTTTGGCTCCTTAAGGTATGCCTGTCAGCTAGAATTTGGAAAATATGGCCAATAATTAAAAGAATGCTGGAAATATCAATCTGAGATAACATGAGGTAACACAGGACAGAGAGATCACTGTGATTCTGATAACATAAAAGTGCAAAACCAGGGCAGGGCTATATTTTTGCCAATGATCTTATGATTGAACTTACAGTATGCAAAAAACATCTGTTGATATAATATTAAAGATAAAAGCATCACTGCATGGAATTCTTAAAATGGTGACATACAAGACATGAGGAGAATAGTAAAGAAGCCCAAACTGTAAAACAAATGAAGTTTCCTGACAAACTAAAACCACAGAGCATACGAATTTCCTTTCAGGATGCTTTCATTGAAATGTTGCCAAACAGAGATATAAGTAGCCTTACAAAATTACAGGGCCTAAAGCACAGCTACAGATATACAGAAATAGTACTGAACTGTTTGTTTACCATTGGACAAAAATAGACACTTATTGAAATGTGATTTTATGAAATGTATGAATCTGCTTAAGAAAGAAAGATTATATCATTGCATGTGTTGGCATTTACTTGCTAGAACAGTCATCCTAATGGTGTAGGCCTCAGTTTCATTGACAAGTCATGCCTTTTATCAGCTGTTGAATTACAGTCTTAAAAATTAAATCTTCATTAAACTTCTGTTCTCCACAAGACCAATACTCTATTATGGACATTTTGATTTGCACATTCTTTCTTCTGCCAATACAAAAAAAACAAGAGACAGAATCCAGAGGGAAGAAAAAGGGGGAAAATGCCTCAAGAGCTTTTTGTTTAAACCTAAAATTTAGCAGGTTCAGGTCCTACTGAGCTGCTAATATAACTGATGTCGAATGGCCATCACCAAGTACGTTGATACTTCTGTGCACTGACAATGTGAGCAGGGGCAATCACTCAGGCAACCTGACTTGTCTGATGAATGAAAAGGGTCTGAAGCTGACTTGAAGACATCAAGTCTGTAAATTCTGTGGGCATGCCCAGCACTCATAGATGATAGCTTGGTATGGAGATTTTTTCATTTCCCATCTAGGAGTAGGAAAGCTTTGCATTCAGTACTGCTCAATACTTGAACGTTGCCCAATGCAGGAATACCAGTATCTCCACCATTTACCTTTGTACTGGAAGTGCATTCATTGTTGCTGGGGTGGAGGGTGGTCCCTCAGGGAAGATTTTGTTGATGGAGAAAAGTTACTTCATGGAAAAGTTTCAAAGTTCATTACCAGCACCTGCACAAAATTATTCAAATAACTTCTTGTCTTTTCATATAATACCTTTAAAAAGCCTCTCCAAAGCCTACTGCCATGCTAGGCTATAAATTATATTGAATTGGCTTAGTGCGGTATGGTTGTTTAACATGCTGTTGCTAAACAAACAGACAAGTAATTGGAAGAAGGACTGTTAGATCGGACAAGGCTTTCCCAAAACCACACAGTAGGTGTACTGCAAAGGTGGATTTAGGGCTCCAGATCATGCCTGCAGACCGGTGTTCCTGCTGCCTGATTGCACTGCCTTTCACAATGTGTGTACTATCCACGGCAGGGGTTGTGTCATATTATTGTCTGTAATCAAATCCAATCCAACTCCCAGAGCTTGCTTGCATACCTCATCCATTATAAATCGTATACCTGTCTAGCATTTGTCACTTTCTGCAGAGCTTGGAGCCTGATGGAATTTCAGGTGGTACAACAGTGCTATGTCTGCATGTATAAAAGATAACATGCACTGCCTACCTCACAGGAATCTTTTTATGACTTACTGGCTAACAGCTGGGTAAAATTTTGACATATTTAAGCGAGAAGTGCCTACTTTCTTTCAGAATTGCATTCAGGAATTAAAAAAGCTTGCAAAAACTGTAAGAAAAGTTCTTTCTGTGGTTAAAAAAGACAACATGAAGTACATCAATTTAAAAGGGAGATAATTAAGTAAAAAAATGCATGCAAGTTATGAAAAACTGTGAGGAAAACCCAGAAACTCTGTGTGACATTTCAGCTTTCCTCATACAACAAAAATACGTATTGAATATACAGCAGGTATCCAAGAAGCTGATAAGAACTTATACCTACAAGGAAACGATGGCATGAGGGGTTTTCAAATTTAAGTTTTAACTATAATTTCCTGGTTGCTGAAGTGCCATGGCAGACTTCCCAACGGATCGCCCTGTGTTTTACAATCCTACTTGAAGCAGATTACGCTTAGCCACAGTATCGAATAATTTACATTAGAATAAGAGATATGGAGTTAAGTGGTGCAAATGGATGGTCAGGAGGCAGCTTAAGCAAACTTTCTCACCTCCCAGGTCAAGCACTTCTATACTTGTCACAGATCTCAAACTACTTTAAGGACTTGGAGAAAGTTATGATCTAAGGAACACACTCCTTGACTTCCTTCGGGGAACACCTTGGGCACAATGCTGCCATGCATTTACAATATTTACATAAAATGTTGTCTTTTCATGTTTTCCTTGTGTCTTCTGTTCCTCTCCTGGTTACCTGTGCAGGGAACTGAAATGAAAGTAAAATGCTCCTCCGTCAGGTAGAGTAGTGCAATGGGAAACATTAACCTCTGATGCAACCATGCTGAAAGCAGCAGTCTGATCCGTGAGAGGGAGAATGAGTGAATCATTTTCTTAGTGGGAAAACTGAAAAGGCTGTCTTCAAATCCCAGTCCTGGTTGTATTCACTGAAAGCAGTATCAACTGCCTGCTGCCTCTGGCTAACATATTATTGCGTAAGTATGGGAATGGCTCTGGTTATATTTTAAATAAAAATATAAATTTGAAAGTTTAATCACATTTCTCCAAAGAGCAAGGAACATACGTAAGCCCAGATACGTTTATATAATGAAAACAATGTAAAAATTGTAACTTTTTTCACCTCTCATTCACAATATACACTGAGATTCTTAAGACCTCTACAGCACTTGGCAGAAGATCAAATTAATGTTCAGGGATTCAGTTTGTATCTAGAATCTGCTCTTGTGGATAAGCTTCACATAATGTCTGATTTATTTTATTAATGTTTTGTGCATGTTTGTTTCTGTGTAAAGGGGAAGAAGGGGTAGGAGGAATAAGACACAATTTTAGCCTACAAACTATTGTGCTGCTCTATCCTCTACCCTCCTATTTACATAATTGCATAGATGTTCTTCAGTGCCTTGGTACAATGGACTAAAAAGGAGAAAATCATACATTAAACCTTTTCCTATTTGACTGAGCAGAGAACTTGGCTGTTGCCATTTCAAGGACCTAATGCCTTTTTCCACTTCCCCAGTAATGGAGAATGGATTTGCATTGCCTTAAACTGAAAAGTGTAACTAACTTAAGCATCTGGGCTTGCGTTTGAACTGACATGGCCTGCTATTTTTTCCACCCTGTTGTTTCTCTTCTAATGAGGTGTATGCCTTTCTTTTCTTTGAAACAGATTTCTAAAGATTGAATGCACACACTGAACAGTCTAATGCAAGCCTTTGTTTACACTTTCTCCCTCCTGGGTAATGAGGGATAGGTTAGCCAAATACCCAACGTGTTTTTGCATGTGCTTGAATTTTCTTTTTAAGAGCAAAATGTGAGTTATTTTAAATATGTTAGTATCCTCTTTGTGGAAAAAAGAAAGGAAGGGTTGGACTTGTGGCTGAAGAGATTAGTAATGGGATACAGAGCACATTATTTCTAAATCACCGGTTCAAATCCAGTCTAGGTCAATACAGGGAACAAAAGTCATTGCACTTTAATGGTGCTTCTGAGTGTTTTCTACCTTATAGAAGATGTATTAGATGTATAGAAGATGTATGCACACACAGATACCCACAGAGAGCCTGCACTGGAGGCAGTCTGCCACACAGTCAAGGTAATAAATTGATGGTCTCCCAATACCTATTAGGAAGATCATAAAGACTACGGCCTTGGATGGCATCAACTGACATCTTTATTTGCACTTTCAGCACAGAGGCTAAGGACAGAAAGAGTAAGGAGACCAAGTCATCTTCTCCTTCCTAAAGGTGATCCCTCAAGGTTACGGCTGCAGAAGGCAGGTGGGGTTATGGGGAGAAACTTGCATTGCCAATGCTCCTCTGTACCAATTCTGCAGATAAACAGAGGGCTTCACTTTCTACTGTTGTCATATCCAGCATCTTTCATGAGCACTAAATTCACTTTAAAGAATATAGGCAATAAAAAGGAAGTATTAAGAAGAAAACCATCATAATTTATATGGTGCCTGTGGTGTCTCCACATTTTGATGAATACTGGAACTTCCCTGAAAAATGATCCACTGCATTAAATAAATCTGACATTTTTTTTCCTTACCAAACCTCAAAATGTACAATAATCCACTAAAATCTTAAGGAAAAAAAAAAAAAAGTTGTTGCTCTAAGTAGAGAGCTTGACTAAGTATCGTGGCAAGTATATTTGGAATACTTCCCATTCTAAGATAATCTAGGGGCTATTTTCCTCTAGTTTATGACAACACTCTGTGAGTAAAGTTCCCGGAGTGTATTGTAAAAATTGCATTAACCTATTTAAAATGCCCAAAGGCAAGAACAAGCTGGAGAAATTAGACTTTAATAAGCCATTTGCTTCCTCAGCTCAAATGGGACCTTAGGCCTCATATTGTACAGATGGCTGAAACATTAACTGGAGTCAGGGTATCATCAAGACACAGGGGATCAATCAGAGAGTCGTCTTGGGACTGTCATGCAAAGACAGGCAATTAAAAACCCACCATAACATAGTCTGAGGGTAATGTAAGTGTTTGAATGCCAAAGGCTGGGTGTCAAGCAAGCAACATCTAGATCTGGTAAACTCCTAATTTTACCAGGCTGGTTTTTGTTGTTGTTGTTTGTGGTTTTTTTTGTTTGTTTGGTTGATTGTTTTCAGGTTTTTTTTCTGTGAAAACATGACTCTCTGAGATATCAGGGGCAGGAGTCTTAACATCCAAGTCCTTACACCAGCTAAAAGCCATTTTCTAGTTACAGAGAGCAGGACTGGTCCCAGATTGTCTGTGAACAGAATAGCACTGGAATGGAAAAGCAAACTGAGTGGCATGGTATTCCTACAGATTGGATTTCCAGGCCATATTGAGGCCATAAGAATGTTCCTATGGACCAGAATTTAAGATAACCTCCCGTTTCTTGGGGAAAAAGTCTGCAGGACTCCTTTGAAAGAAACTAATTGCCAGAGAAAAAAAAAAAGATCATCTAAAGGCCAACAGAGCCCAATATAAGTTTTCACAGCCGAAGGGATGTGACAGGGAACAGATGAATGACACAAAGAAATTAAGTTTGAAGCAACAGTCTGCTGACTCAGAGAACAATGACCATGACTCACAATGGACATCAGACAAAGTCTGGGCACTCTCTGCACACACAACTTTTAATAACAGGAACTGCAGCTTATTTTTTTCTCTCCTTGTCTCTTTCAAATGCTCTAGTATTGATGGGAACCATAATTTCCATGGCATTTATGCAGACTATGTGTCTGAAGGTCCTCACACTACCAAAGCTTGTAGAAAAAGCAATACAACAACATACAGTCCCAGAAGCTTTGGAAGAGATAGTGCAGAATCCTGTCCTGCAGTTCAGAGAGCCACAGGTCCCCAGTCCACTGGGTGCCCTGCCATTTCTGCTGGCAAGGTGGCTATGGAGACTCTGGGGCAAAGTTTTGTCAAGAGGAACTGGTTGAACTGCCTGGTGGCTGCAAAGGGCACTTTTGCATTCTTTCAGATAATAGATCTGCAGTTGCATCTTCTATAATTGTTTATGGCAAATGGATCTTCCGACAAAGAGATATTTATCCAGGTATAACTTCAGCAATGCTTCTTTGAAGATCAGGAATTATTAGAAGTCTCTTCAAAGAGTCTTTGAAGTGAGTCATGTTTCCCTAACTAAAAGTGAAGTTACTGTAAGTGAAATGTACTGAAGTTTTTTGTGCATGTGTTTGTTTTTTGTTTTTAAACAATACAATCAAATAGCAGATCAAAGTATTTGTGGTTTAAAAGGTTGGCCTTGATGCTAGGCTTGTGGAAGTGTCCTGAGAATGACAAAGGACAATGTCACTTTCCCCCAGCCTCAACTGAGGGAAGTAGCAGGGGGTACCGTGCTGACCAGGTGACTTGGTATGACTGGTTGCTTTCATCTCTCAGACTCTCATTATAGCTGTGTTTCTATCATTTCCCACTTCCAGTCTATTCTGAAGACTGGCAGATGTGAGACAGCTCTGTTTTCTCTTAAGAACTCCAAGATTCAAGCAGTAGCAAATTCTGTTACCAGTGTCCAAATTCCAGCTAGAGAAGTCAGCTAAACAGCAGTGCAAACAGACCATGGAATGACTCAGAATACAGCAATATGTACTCTATCAGGAGAAAGTGAAAAAATGCAGCCCAGCCCAGTCCTTTCCTTTACAATCAATAAAACTGCAACAGCAAGTATGAGAACCAGGTGAAAAAGTGGCAGTTCTGCCTTGCTGCAAGGCGGTGCACACAAATGCTCTGCTGAAGCAGTGACTCAGGCTTCCACCTTGTTAACAAGAAGACCAGCCTGGCTGAACAGAGAGCTTTGGCTGGAACACAGAAGAAAAAATAGAGTTTATGATCTTTGGAAGAAGGGGCAGGCAACTCAGGAGGACTACAAAGATGTTGTGAGGTTATGCAGGGACAAGATTAGAAGGGCCAAAGCCCAACCAGAATTTAATCTGGCTACTGTCATAAAAGACAAAAAAGAAATGTTTCTATAAATACTTTAGCAACAAAAGGAGGGCTAAGGAGAATCTCCATCCTTTACTGGACGTGGGGGGGAAACACAGTGACAAAAGATGAAGAAAAAGCTGAGGTAGTTAATGCCTGCTTTGCCGCAGTCTTTAATAGTAAGACCAGTTGTTCTCAGAGTACCCAGCTCCCTCACCTGGAAGACAGGGATGGGGAACAGAATGAAACCCCCATAATCCAAGGGGAAATGGTTACCGACCTGCTGCACCACTTAGGCACACACAAGTCTATGGGGCTGGAGGGGATCCACCCATGGGTACTGAGGGAGCTGGAAGAAGTGCTCACCAAGCCACTTTCAATCACTTATCAGCTGCCCTGGATAACCAGGGAGGTCCCATTTGACTGGAGGATAACAAATGTGACGCCCATATGCAAGAAGGACTGGAAGGAGATTCTGGGGAACTACAGGCCTGTGGGTCTGACCTCAGTGCTGGGAAAGGTTATGGAGCAGATCATCTTGAGTGCCATCACGTGGCATGTACAGGGCAACCAGGTGATCAGGCCCAGTCAGCAGGGGTTTATGAAAGGCAGGTCCTGCTTGACTGACCTTCTTCTATGACACAGTGACCTACATACTGGACAAGGGGAAGGCTGTGGATTTTGTTTACCTGGACTTTAGTAAAGCCTTTGACACAATTTCCCACAGCATTCTCCTGGAGAAACTAGCTGCTTATGGTTTGGAATGGCATACTCTTTGCTGGGTAAAAAAATAGCTGGATGCCCAGGTCCAAAGATTTGTGGTGAATGGAGTTAAATCCAGTTGACAGCTGGTCACAAGTGGGGTTCCCCAAGGCTCAGTACTAGGGCAGGTTCTCGTTAATGTCTTTATCAGTGACTTGGACAAGGGGACTGAGTGCACCCTCACTAAGTTTGCAGACGCCACCAAGTTGGGTGGGGATGTTGATCTGCTGGAGGGTAAGAATGCTCTACAGAAGGATCTAGGCAGGTTGGATCCATGGGCTGAAGCTAATTTTATGAGGTTCAACCAGGCTGAGTGCCAGGTCCTGCACTTAGATCACAACAACCCCATGCAATGCTACAGGCTTGGGGAAGAGTGGCTGGAGAGCTGCCTGGCAGAGAAGAACCTGGGGATGTTGGTCGACAGCCAGCTGAATATGAGCCAGCAGTGTGCCCAGGTGGCCAAGGCAGCCAATAGTATCCTGGCTTGTATCAGGAAAAGTGTGGCCAGCAGGAGTAGGGAAGGGATTGTGCCTCTGTACTCGGCACTGGTGAGGCTGCACCTCGAATACTGGGTTCAGTTTTGGGCCCCTCACTACAAGAAAGACATTAAGGTGCTGGAGATGTCCAAAGAAGGGCAACGAAGCTGGTGAAGGGTCTAGGGACAAGTCTTGTGAGAAGTGGCTGAGGTTGTTTAGCCTGGAGAAAAGGAGGCTCAGGGAAGACCCTATCACCCTCTACAACTACCTAAAAGGAGGTTGTAGCAAGAAGGGTGTCAGTTTCTTCTTCCAAGTAACACATGATAGGACAAGAGGAAATGGCCTCAAGTTGCACGAGGGGAGGTTTAGATTGGATATTAGGAAAAACTTCTTCACTGCAAGGGTTATCAGGCATTGGAACAGGCTGCCAGGGAAGTGGTTGAGTCACCACCCCCGGAGGTATTTAAAAGACCTGTTGATGTGGTGCTTAGGGATATGGTTTAGTGGTGGACTTGGCAGTGTTAGATTTAAGGTTGGACTTGATGATCTGAAAGGTCTTTTCCAACCTAAATGATTCTATGATTCTGTGATTCTAAAAACAGGCCCCATTATCCTCAATATAGACTTGAACTTCTGTTTTTACCAAGCCATGAAAAATTAAAAATGATAGCAACAGGGTGAAAAAGGTGGGGAAGAGAACAAAACAAAACATGTGGCCTGATCTTGCAAGGGCTGTAATGCTTTCCGTCCCTCTGCATCTCCCAGGGAATGAAAGCCATTCCTCACCAGCTGGGGCACACATGCGGTACCATGTTGAACATGGCATTCTTCATCAGTCATTGAAAAATAAAAATGGACCGAAAAACTTTCTCTAAGTGACACAAGATATTGCTTAATAGCTGTGGTAGAGGAGCAATCTTGAGCATAGGTCACTGGGTTGGTGAGGAGGTGCTGCGCTAGGTGCTGTAACCTCAATATGTGAGCAGAAGATAGAGGTGTTCTTTCTTCAGATACAGAATCAATGCAGAGAGACTATGCAACAACCTGCACATGAGAAATTGTAGAAGATCTGGGAAGTGAACTCTAATTTGGTAATCTGTCACACCACAAGCCATTCCTGAATGTATGTACTATGAGCAAGGTCCATTATGTTTGCCTGCTGTTAACTCACAGTAGCTCTGTTTTGCTGTCTTTAAGAATCTTCCATGATTTTTATTATTTGCTGTGCATAGATAAGAACAGTTGTATCCAGTTGTGTGCATTTCAAAACATACCACAATATTAGTAGCTGTTTAGTTTTTGTAGGCCTTATACTAACTACAGGTCAGTTTAAGGCAATCTGCTATATCCCTCTTTCTAGTTTGTTTATTTTACTTGCAGAGAAATTAAACACAAAGTTAAACAGTAGGTGAGCAGCAGTTCTGGACTCTGCAGCTGGTCATCTGCTGTGGAGGGACTGACTCCTCATTTTAATTTGCAGTAAAACGAGGGAGGCTGAATAACAGATTTCTTTCCTGTCCCTATAGCTCATCAGCCAAATATGTTGCTGCTTCAGGTGCTAATCCTAGCTTGGCTGTGCTTAGCATCTATCACATTCGCACATCAACAATGAATTAGCTGTTCTTTGAGTGGTCATGTGCTTCCACCTACCTAAATTTCCTCCCCACTGTTGAAATAAACAACCTGGTTATTCACATCGATAAACTGCTCATCAGTAGAAAGTTTGGGTGGGAGACTTAGGGAAAAGATTTTATAGGCACTCCTTGTTCATGGGCTGTAAAGTCAGTCACACTTCTGTGTTAGGATGAAGCTCCATTCACAGCTGAACAACAGGGCTGGGGAGTCCAGAAAAGAGCTGCATTGCTCTACTCAGTCAATGCACTATCCACTTCATGGCTTTCAAAAGCACATGAGGAACCCCTGTACTTAAGCTGCTTCTTCAAGGTTAATTGTTTTTAATTTGAAAGGGATACATAGCAATTAATAGATGAACTTCCACTTAAATAATTTATTTACTTACATGGAGCAGGAGTCTCCAGTTATAGAAAGTGAACGAAATCCAAAGAATGAATTTACAATTGGCCAAAAATCTACTTAAAATCATTCACTATTTCTGTCCACATTTTCAGTCAGAACAGTGTTGTTGCCCTTTTGATGCAGTAACTAGTACCTTATTACCTCATCAATGGAAATACTTGCTTTTCTAGTCCAGATAATGGAAGAAAAGCAGAATTTGCTTGCTAACCAGTAATTCTCAAAAAAACCTCACAGCAAGCTGGTCTTTGCCTTCCCTAAAGCAACATTCCCTTAATTTTTTTAATATTCAGGATAATGAAGTATCATTTTAAATAAGGGTTTAAGACTCATCAGCTGCATGTGTTTAGCTATACCAAACCTGAACAATGCTACAAAATATTGTTTGTCATCTTCAGGTTCCTCGGTCTTTTAAACAAGTTCAGCAATGTGTTAATGCACCAAAAAAATGTTTACCAATACTCTAAGGTTGTTAGAAATATTAAATACACCTGCTGTTAATGTTATCCTTTTGAGAATTGTAATAGAATCCTGCAGAACTTGCTCTAAAAATACAGAAAATTCAAAAGAGAATGTATCCTAATAGGTATATTTTATTCATCCTATAGAAACATACTGCAGTGATCTAACTAGATTGTGTGAGGTTTCCATAGAACAATCATAATTTTCTCTTACATTTTTCTTCTGTTATATGTAATCTTTTCATAAAATAATGCAAAAGCTACCTTTTAACTATAAAGAATTAAGAAAATTTTGAAGATAATTAAAATATTGGTCATCATGCAAAATTGGTTGCTGAGGTATAGCCATAGATAATGTTTGGCTGGGAGGGTGAGGGCAAGGGCAGAGAATTAACTGTTCACAAATTTCCTTACTTAGGAAATCAGTGGATTTCTCATCCTCCTGAGGAAGTCCAGAGAGGCATAGGTGAAAAATACCACATAAATACTGGGCAAACACCATTACTAGATTTACTACAGTAACTCCAACATCAGTTAAATGGAGATGAGCCTGTTCCAAAATAGTGTATTTAAATGAAAAGCCTAGACCATTCAACAGTACAAAATAAAGAAACACATGTCAGTGCTGATATAAGATCTAGCTTTTTGCTTAAATGGACTTCTGATTAAAAAAGTTAGAGGAAAAAATGCTTCTCAAGTGGGATGAACTATCTATCATGGCAACCCTGAGAACAAAAGTTGGCACAGTTAATGCACACGGAAATCTGAAACCACTACTTTAGATTTCTTTTGCCAAGTTTTAACTAAGTAGATGCAAAAAACTGTTCCTTTCATTTTCAGTGCCTGGTATTTTGTCTTTACTCTGTTGATTTTAATAGCTCGCTCAGAAGCTTGGAAATGAATGTTTCTTCCATCATCAATTTAAAACCTTTCCATTTGCCAGCTATGGATGTTCTTTCTACTGTGTGTTTTCAATGAAGTTGAAATTAATATGGTTCCCTTTGATTTTCCATCCAAGCACCAGAGAGCATGGGGCAAGCTATGCTTTCATCTCCATCCTTGAGACACAGCCAGGTCCAGCATCACGTGACTACAACACCACTCTTTTCTCTCTCTCTCTCTCTCAGAATCTTGCAAAAAAAGCAATTTTTGGACTCACGCTTGTCTAAAGACTACCTGGAAAGACCAGCTCTACAGGGGTCTTCCAGCATTCTGCATGGAAGGACAATTCCTATGGCCATCATCTCCAGTAGTTCAACTGCTGTTCTTCCAATACAGAGCCCACACTTTGAGTAGATGTGGCACCAACAGCCTCTTTTTCCTACCAGCTGTAGACATTTACTTCTTTATAGCTTATGGAACTATGATGGCAGTCCAGCAATCCTCACCTTTGAACAGGGGACTGAAGCAAATGCAAAGTTGGCTAAACATTGTCAGAAAGCCTTATTCATGTGACGGTGGGAAAAAGCAGAAAAGTTGTGTAAATCCCTGCCTTTATTTTTTCAGGAATGTTTAGGGATTATTTTTTTTTTACCAATAGCTACCCAACCTTTACAGATGAAGAGAACTGCAGCAGAAAAAAATCTACAAAGATAAAGTGTGCTTTAAGCAATCACCCAGTGCCACGCATTTCATTAGGAGGTTTGCAGCATACATTGCTGGCCATTTTATGTATTTGGATTATGGATCACATGGATTTCCAATTCATAAAGAAACTAATGCCAAGAAAGCATCTTATGCTTTAATGTTTTGCACTGGGAAATTAAGAGGGGAAGCCAAGAACATAAGACCTTTGATGTCTGTGAATCAACATTGGTCCACAGACCAGTACAGACCAAATCAGAAGTAATTTTCATCTCATTTTTTTAAAGCAGCAGTATTCTTAAATAAATTAATTCTAATAGCCCTTAATTACCTTGCACAATGAAATGACATCTAACTTCTTGCAATCATAGTGCTAGAAGCATTGCTGATTTAAATGATACTGCAGTGATTTTCAGATCTGATCACAGTATATCCACAAAATGGATAAGCTTTAGATCCCTTCACAATTCTGTCACTTCTTTCAGCTGCAAGTGGGAGTGACCTTTTTGTCAGGCACTGTCTGATGGGTGTCTTGCAGACCTGCATCTCACTTGGCTGAGAGGGCTTGGTCTGCCCCCTGCCATAAGAGCACTCTAAAGAAATAGCCCTGAGAAGACAATAAGGAAAATATGCAAGCCACCGCCTGCGCTTTGTGCCAGCATGGGAATGCATACAGAGCACATGCCACAGCGCAGCGCTCTCTGCTGAGATTCAGAAGAGTGCCCTTGGCTTAGGTAGTGATCTGAAACTTCAGTCTCCCCATGGAACACTTTAATCAGAAACCATTTTCATAATTTGTAAACTCTGCCAAATGTTTGATTTCGGGCTGTTTAAGTGATCAAACCTTCTGGTGGAAAATAAAATAAGTAACAATCAAACCATCAGACAAAGAAAATAGTTATAAATAATTAAATAGGCTGTACTGACAAATACTATTCCCACCTGGATGCTGTGCTTCCAAGATGCAAAGAACAGTTTTCCTAATTAGAAAAAAAAAAAGAAAAAATCCTGTATGACAGAGCAAGTCAGATCAGAAACAGGGAGTTAGGATTGATTGTCTTATGGATGAAGATGAGCGCCTGGGAATCCACTTCCTATTCCTGAACCTACCGTACCTGCACAATCTCAGGCACGGCACTTTATCTCCCTGCCTCACTTTCCTGTTCTATAAAAGAAAAGGAGGGATAATAAACTTCACTTCCCTCACCACAGGAAGTTAAATTAGTGAAGTACAGCAATGTACGCTAAGATCCTCAAAATGAAGGGGTCAAAGACACAAAAAGTTTTATTTCCACATGGAGAAGATTGCTATAGAGCTACCTCCTACACTGTGTTAATGAGAGATAGATAGTTTAAAAGCACCTGTTTATTTTCTTTTTTTTTCTTACTTTTTGATAATGTCTGGGTAATGCTTTTATTCCCAGCAGCTCATAAGACTTTTTGAGATCTCCAGTAATAAGGATGTCTTTTAAGATGAACTCTCAGCTCAGGCGCATTTTAGGCACTTGTCTCACACAGAGTTTAAAGGATACCTCAGAATGAAAAACAATCCCAGATTTCCTAGACGACTAGTACTTAGAGTTCACTGCACACCACTGTGAGCACCTCCATCATCAGAGACACACTGATGGAGCCAACTAAACCAAACTAGCTAATGATAATAACAATAAAAAAAAAATCCACACAAAAATTTAACCAACAAGACATCACAGGTAATAAAGTGTTTCCTCCGGTGCAGTAAGCTAGGCCAAAGAAACAGGAAGATGAGAAAAGAAAATGAAGAAAGAAAAACAAATTCAAGGGCGATAACTATAGGACCCCAGTGGGCTTGTTATGTGAACAGACTGCAGGTAACCACATCCTGCCACCGTGATGCTTCATAAATTCTGTCATCTTGTTAAGAGGCTGAAGACTACTGACCTCACTTCCTCTGCTAATAAGACTGCACTGCTTTGTGCCCAAACTTTTGTCATGCTTATGAAATTTGAACCATTGTGTGAGCCTTCTTCTGTCCTGCACCAATGATTACTGCCTCCCAAATTACAGAAGAACAAATGGGAAATGAAAATTCCTCTCCCTCTCTTTTTCAACAGCCCCTTCTTTCCCTCTTCCTAACCCCCTGCAAAATAATTCTCAGGCTTTCAGGACCCGCGATGTTAAGGTTTGCTTGGTTTTGTTTCTGAATATATCACAAGTAACAATAGTAATAGACCACAAAATCTGAGTAGATTTTATGATGTTCACATATAGGTGTAACATTTGTACATGCAAGAAAGACCTTCACGCATTATAAAGCCTGTGCAGGCAACATTCAGCCATTTTGTCCACTAAGAGTACTTAGTGAGGGCCAGAGAGCCAAAGAGAGAGCAGCTATGTGAAGTGTTTTGGAGGTACTGTCCAAGCACAGAGCCTACACAGGCTGTATACTCAACAGCTCTCCATCCTGCAGCTCAAAATAGGAGAAAACAGTTACTGCTCTTGCCACTTACTTCTGAAGAGCAAAATACACAAAGGCAGCTGAAACCAGGTCTAGCCCAGCTGGCTACGGCCACTCATGATCATGAAAATTCAAGAGAAAGGCAGACCTGTGACTTGTCCTGTCTGTATTTTGTATCCTTTTCTTCCCAATCTAAAAAGGCACAAGATGAATCAAGGCAGAGACATCCCTTCCTTACACATGATGGGATGAAAATGCGTTCACACCATAAAAACCACAGAAGGCTTGTCCATCAGCTGCTACAGTTTTGAATGTTCACTCATTTAAGTGTGTACCAAGGATGTACCTTTAAAATTTTACAATACGCAACTAAGAAAAGGACCAGTCGTTATTTCATTTGTCTATGAGACTAGTACCTTCACAGTTATCACTGGTGCTGGGGAAAAAAAAAACAAACCACCCCTCATAGACCCCGCCTTTTCCCTCAGACAACCTCTTGTCCTTAAAAGCTAAAAACCTCCCAATGATCACCTCTTATGCTAATGAACTACGTTACAGATGCACTTGCTGACTAGCCTTACCTTTAGTATCTCAAAGCAAAAATGCTACAAACAAAAATACACAAATCAACATTGCTGATGAAGACAGTAGGACAAACCCTTCTCTGAGTTTCACAGAGCAGAGAGAGCAGTGTCAGTGAATTTGCAATTCTGAAACCAAGAGGAAAATGTGGCCTTTACTTAGTTCTAAGAGCTTTTTGTTTTAAGGATCTGATTTTCTCTTTGCTTCAGTTGTGCCACTAACACTGCGCTTGGTACTTGCTTTGCCAGCCTTAATAGATAACACAGCAGACGTCTGCTGTCTAGACTTACTGTCCTTTCCAATAATGAGGGTATGCGAAGTCTTAATAGTGTACACAGCAATAAAATTTGAAATAAAACAGCAAAAACAAAACCAAAGTACCATAAAAAGTCCGAAAATCCTGGTTTCTTGCTGGTTTTCTCATAGCTCCTGCATGGGATCATATTTCACCTTTACTGTGTTGTTGCTCTTATTGAGCAAAGGCAGCTTATATTTAACAATTCCATTATTTTCTTTTCTACATTACATAAGACCACATTAGGAGCCCGCTGTGTGTTTTCGGGCAGACCCAATCTGTTCTGCCTTGCACAGTCCGGGCATTACCTTCCAAAATGGCCCTGCTGAGCCTTAGGCACCACCAGCAGCTGCTCCGCATGGCTCTTTGTGCCAGGGACACGGCACTGTGCACAAGGCACTTAGGAGGAGGATGCCAAGCTGCTCTTTATTTATGTCACCCTCCAAAGACCCAAAGATATCACAGTCATTTATGAATTGCATGTATAAGCTGTTTTATCACTGTACTTCTTTTAACCCCCATCCTGCCCTGATGGTCCATTTCCTCCATGCTTTTTCTCTCTCCTTCTTTTTCAAGACTACCCTCAGTTTTGTGCAGTCTTGCATGCAACACACACATTTATTCTTCTTGGACTACATATTCAAAAAAAGGAAGAAAGAAAGAAAGAAGGGAAGAAGGAAGAAAGTAACAGAGAATAGTAAAAATCCAGAGTCAAATGTGAGTGGCACAGCTATAATTCTTTATGAAGCAGCAGGTAAGATTGATTGTCAAGGGTCAAAAGGCTAGGTCAAACTCTGCTCATTCGTCAGCTGAATGTCATTTTTGTTTTCCCTGTCACCAGATAGCTTTAAAAAAATTGCAACTCCTTCCTCATTATCTGGGACTTGGCTCCTTTCCTGCCATCCAGTATTAATGAAACTGTGCTTCAAGCCTGGCCTTCATCTTTGAGGTTCTTCTTCATGTACTTCTTCCCTTTCTAAAGTACTACAGAGTGAGGACAATTTTAAAGATCGTTTTCTCGCACAGGGGAGTTGGAAAATTGCCGCTACAGTGAGAATGGTTTGAAAACATACATGCAGTATAAACGTCTGAATGAACAAAAATGTAATTAAATCATAGCAGGTCCAAAGCCCACACAGCGATGTAATTGAATCATGGTTAAATCCGTGCATCTCACATGGAATCCTTAAAAAAACAACACGATACAATATTTTGAAATAATTTATGAGGGAAAATACTGCCTTTTTGTTATAATTACACGCTGTGCACCACTGGAATAATGCTAATACTGAAATTGTCCATCGATTTACTGTGAATATGATTAATACATGCCTGATGCAGGTAAAAACATAGCCAATAATTCCCTTTAAAAGAACTAAACATCTAAATTAATTGAAGTTAAATTACACCGACATGGTGAAGTTTCAGCTGGCCTGAAACGGGATGCCATTTCAAGTGAGCAGTTGGTGACCCAAAGGCTGCTTCCTCAAATAAAACCATTTTGTGTCAAAGGTAAGTTTAGGTGTAATTATCCTCTTGTGCATTTATATAAAGGGTATACTTTTGTGTTTATTGAGTGCTTTTCACAAAGGGAACTCAGGCTAAATTACACAAATAATTAAACCTCATCTAAAGACTATCCATATGAGGACTGCCTCTGTGTTTAGAGGAACAGAATCAGGAACCCTTCCATGACAAAATGAGAGGATTTACTATATTAGTTTTCATTAAAAATATTGTTGCACAGGGTGATTTAACTATGTTGACTAATTGACATAATACCTCCTTTTAGCTAGAAAAATGACATTTATAAATATTTATAATCACTCTCGAGCAAAAATATCCTGAAATCCTGTGCTAAATCTGCATGGAATAACATTTCACACTAATTTCCCTGCACAAGGAAACATTGTGACTTCAGTGAAACTATCTGCATGAATGGCATCTCAGACAGGAAATTCAAAATATTTTGCAAAAACAATCAGTTTTGACTGTGAAGAGAAGATCAAAATAAAAGATAACTCAAAACAAAAAGAAAAGTTCTGATTTCAAAATACTTAGTGGACTCTCCACCTACAACTTGGGAGAGCTATTTCAAGGCCTGGCTACTTCAGGAACAAAAGCTAGTCTCTGCTTCCAGCCACAGGTGGAAGATAACACCCATTAAAAATGTACAGAATTCAGCTCATAGAGTGGATTGGAGAATTATTTAAAATAGAGATAAGAGGTTCACAAGTTGACAGCAATTAGTTAATCTGAAACTTACTGAAAGAGTGGTCAGGCACTGGAACAGGCTGCCCAGAGAGGTGGTGGAGTCACTGTCCCTGGGGTTATTTAAAACACATGTAGCCGTAGCACTTCAGGGCATGGTTTAGGAGGCCTGGTGGTGCTGGGTAGATGGTTGGACTTGATGATCCTAGAGGTCTTTTCCAACCCTAATGATTCTATGATTCTATGATTCAGAGTACCTGGCTCTCCTGTGATATTTGACAGCAATGATGGAGTTTAGACAGACCAATTTTGGGAACTACTGATATTTTTTGACCTGACTCAGTTTTCAGGGCATACAGAATGTGACGTGCTTCCAAAATGTTAGCCAAAACAACTCAGTTTTGACTGACTCTCAAAGAAAATAAAATTAGAGGAAATTTCAAGAAGAGAAAAGAAGCAAAATGAAGGGAAGTGAAGAGAAAAACCATTCTTACTGCAAAACTAACTTTTCTTTCAGGATGCTTTTCTTTACTCCAAATTTCCAGTGGCAACAAAATTTGAATTTTCAATATTGAGATCGGACGAGGATGGCAACAATTAAAATTTGAATAGAGAGTTTGTAATTAAAATAATTCTGCTTGTAGCACTGTGTTTGACTGTACGCTGCTTTTCTAGCCATGTTACAGTGTGGATATCCTTCTGCATGTGTGCCGCAGAGTATCAGTTTAAAACCTGGAGTAACTCTGCATCACTAATGTGGGAAGCAGCACTGTGGGATCAGGCCAAGTGCATGGTTAAAAGTAATTGGAAAACAGAGTTGGGCACTGTCTAGGAGAGCCTCTTTTGTTACATAAAATGACTGTTTATGAGATCCCAGCTGGGTTTTGCATAGAGCCTTGTTCACTAAAATATTAATAGATGACATTTAGCTAAACAGTACAACAGAACCATGATACTGTGCTGAGAACTGCCACCATAAACACATTTTACTTCCTCGAACAAATACTAATTCATAGCAGGCTGTTACCAAACTGCCACACTTTCTCCTGACAAGATACAGCCTTCTCTACTACCCACAGCTCTTACGAATTACACAGCTTGGTTTTTTGGTCACATCTAGCACGGAAATTAGCTGAGGAGGTCATGAGTCCTTCTCTGTGGTTCAGGTGGGAGCAGGGAGCACTGCAAAGTCCCTGTGGATATAACACAGGCAGCTGCTTTCTTCAATAGTGTGGAAGTGATGCAGATTATCAAGCACTACTTCCAGGTGTGGCAAAACCCAAAGTCTCAGCTTAATAAGTGCCACTAGCATTGCTCCCCTCAATTAGCTGAGGAACATTTATTAATTTTGTGGAACCCAATAATAAACGCTAAATTTTTAGTGAAGAAGATGGTACATGAGCCTTCATGCCTGCTGAAAATCAGTTAGTTCACCCATAATACACTTTGCTCCGTTCTTGTTATTCTGAACTAGCCCCTTTGCTCCCTCCTTTCTCAAAGAATTACCTTTTTCATTTCCTTTTTGTTTCCCATATTTTTTCCTTCTGTTTCCTTTCATTCTGTGACTCCTCAGGGTTCCCTGTATGGATTCACTGTAGACCATCAGATGGCATCTTTACAACTCTCATTGCATGAAACTGAACCATATGAGTGAAAAGCAGTTGAATTCCTCTCAATTTTGGCAACAGCAGTTTGAAAGCTGCCCGCTGAGATGAATTTTTGAAAAATTTCTATACTATTTTCCATATTGAGGGCTTCAGTTCTACAGGGAAACAACGAGCTAAATTTCACTCTCATCTGCCTGAGGACTCTTCCATGCTCTTTGACCTTTCAATTGTTGTATAATTAATACAGAAGAAGAAAACTGTAGCAAGCTGCTCTATCCTTGAATAGGATATTAGTATCACTTTGTTCTCACCACTACTTTAATCAGACACTAGTGATGTTTCTACTGCAGGCTGACCGTATCTGCCTGGTTCTTCCATGTTATTTTAAACACTTATGTTCATGTGACTTAAAACCATTTCTAAGTAGACTTTTCCTCACAGAACTTCGCCCTCTCACCTCCTCTTTCTTTCTTTTGCTGTTTTCTGCAGTATTATGATCAGTTGCTAACAGCATTGTTATTGCGACATGAACAACACTTCTCTGATTTACTTCATTTGTCTACTCAGTTGTGTGTCATCTCTACACATTTTGCAGATGCACATAATACAAAATACCATCCCTTTTCCCTGTCATCAGAGTCTCACACTGAGCCTGTTTTCCTAAGTGTTGGAGTACCTTTTCACCCTGTCTGCATATGGCATCCCATCTTATCTCCAACCCCTCTTCCTAACTCACATCTGATGTGGTTTTCTGCTCTCAGAATTTTTTGAGGTTTTGAACCTTAATGCACTGACACTTCTATTCCTTCCTGACTCCGTATTCAGTTAAGGTTTACATTTTCTTCATGAAATTTACCTAAACCTGTCACTCCCGCATTTTTACAGCTCTCTCCAGTCATTACTTGGGCTTGATAGTATCTTTATGTCTTCTGTCTAATCTCCCATGATGACCCCCAGGTTTATAGCAAAACAGCATAAAATGACATATATGTTCTGATCACACTGATTTATCTCTTTCAATACCTTACTTCCTTCTGTGGTTGTGCTTTAGGAGTCCTCAAGACAGTCCTAAAATTCTACATCATGAATTCTGCAAATGAATCCAGAACTGGACTTTTCTAAAAAATCAAGGAGCCAGCAAGCATGGACTTTGCAAGACAGAAGGGCAGGCTTTAGAAAGCTATAGTGAGAGCCATTAAAATAAACCTGCGGTGTGAGCAGCCAGCAACATAGAGCTACTATTAATTTGCTATCAAAAAAGGCCAGAAGTATGCAAACCCAGCAAAATGAGCTTTGATAGCAATATGGCCCCTGAAAACAAGGGGTTTAACAGCCTCCCTCTAAGCTTAGCTTTGGTCAAAGCTCTGTGCATATAACTAACAGCTGGCAAACTCAGAGCTCTTCCCCCAGCCTCACAGCAAAGAGCAGTATACAAAAATTAAAAGATCAAAAAGGCAAATGAGGGTCCTTCCCGCTTCAACTTATTGCTGCTCCTGAGATTTTCCTGTCAGAAAATGATTTCTACCTATGTGTAGAAGCTCTTTCTTGCAGCTGCAGGATGTGGGGAAGTGAACAATGGGGCAGAGGACTATAGATGTCGCTTCATTGCATCCTAACATCGTTTTATGGCATTGAATTGAAAGATCTCTAAATACTCAAACCATGAGCCAGATGATGCAATTATCACTTGAGCATAATTCCTATTCACTGAAGGAAATTTGCCTGAGTAAGAACTGTAAGAACTTATAAGCTTCCCTTGTTACAAGATTATTCTTTATGCGTTGCATGTATCATGAGTAGCTGGGGCAGACAACTACATAAAAAATCATTTAGAGAAAGATCATGGACAGAAATGATTTCTTAGAATTAGGGTGTAAGGCTTTATAAAAATTTCAATGCAGAAAGCTGTGAATTGTACGAATTTGTCGCTTTCTTTTTAACATTAAATGGAGATTTAATATGACTACTTTCATTTGTCACAAATGCACATAAGCAAGGCTGAAGGACTAATATGCAGAGACCTGAAATAGATTTCTTCAAGAGGAAGGTTTGCATTTCTGCAGGCATAGCAATACCACTATTTTAAGAAATGAGGATCAAATTAAATGTTTACTGCTGTAACACAGTGTTGCCAACAGTGTCAGTAAATTTATGAACAGTTTATAATTTTAACTGTCTTCTAGACAGTGGGTCATATGTGCATTAAAGTAGTCATAATAACCTGTCAGTAAAAATTTCCTGTAGCACATTCATAGCAAAAAATATTTGCAAGTTGAGCAGCTCGCTTATGCACTGGCAGAATAGTTTCTCCTATGAAGTGCTATAGAAACCCCTTCGAAAAATAATTTCAGTTTGATATGATGTGCTAACTGGGATTTTAAGATCTTTTTTTTTTTAATTTCAAGAATTCCTTTTCAGTATACACCAAATAGCACTTTTAACATAGTCATTGTCTAGAGAATTGCTTGCTCTTTCCCCTAGAGAAATAAACAACTATCCATATTTGACTTATGAGTTATTATTTATTATCTATACTTGGTAGTGTGCAGAAAGTGAGAGAGGCTTTCCAAACACAGCATTCAACAACCTGAAGCCTGCCAGCCAGTGTGTTGTCATTGCAGCACAACTTCCTCAGGATTCGTACGCCCTCATGTTCTCTTCCCCTGTTTAGAGAAGCTCTTGCCTCCCTTGCAGTAAACTCCTTTCGGTGGGATCAGGCCCACCATGATGCTCTCGCTCTTTAATGTCAGCAAGCAGAATGGTTTCCAGGCCTGCGTCCACCCATGACGCCACCTTGCAGAGTACTGAAATCTCAAATATTATCCATCAGTCATTCTTAGTGCCACTTGTCCCTCCTGGGGGGTCATGGCACCAGCAAGGTCAGCAGCAATCTAAAGTGCAATGCTGCAATGGTTACTCACTAAAACAGAGCCAGGTAAACATCTTGTTTCCCCTCTTACTAGCTTAAGAAACACAGAAAATGTTTGAACATTTCTGCAGTGAGATGTCACTTGCTGGGATATTAGGAAAGAATACTACTCTCACACACATGAATATTGGCTAAAGTGTGAGATTTGTGTGTACCTTTAAGAGGAAGAATTGCCTCAGTTTACTCAGACCATTATACAAAGTGGACTAAAATAGTCACACAGTGGGTTTGCTGAGGCGTTATTTCAGAAGGCAGCATGCATGCGATGGTCAAGGGCACCCCAAAGAAGGTAGCCCCAGTATCCCTGCTAACGAGCATCCCCTCTCATACTAACAAACTAAAGGTTACAAGCTTCCATTTCAACAAAAATGAGGTAAACTTACTTTTGCCTGTGGAGTGACCCTCTGCAAGAGACAGTCAGCATGTAAAGCATTTAAATTCAGCATTTAGAAATTACAGGCTGAGTGCCGTCCTTTCTATGCCTTGCTTTAAAAATCCCAAACAAATCCAACCTGAAATAGCCATTGAGAGAGGCCCTTCGAAGACAGTTAGAAAACCAGCTGAATGTGCATGGACAATTACATAAAGTCATGTGAAGGTGAGGGTATTTCTCTCTAACTCCAAATGGAAGTTTATTATGTTGGAAAAAAAAATTACTGTCCTTGATTCCAATCCCATAGTTAATGGCTCCATGATTCAGACCTGTGTTTGCTCAGGACACCAGAAATTCAATCCACAGAGCCAAGTACAAATTTAGTAACTTTGCCTCTAATTTACTAAGGTTATTGGTAAAGTTATTAAGCACATATCCTGGATATAAGAACATACAAACAAAACACCTCTCCACTGAGTTTAAGCAGACTATTTCTAAATTTATAAACATGTTAAGTAACATTCTGGATGGATGCTTAAAGACTACAATTATGAAAAATGCAGCCTTTGTTTCTACTGAAGCCAAACTTCATTCTCAACATGTTATATATAAATTCCTACTCCTTTTGTTAAATGGCCTGTAGGGGAATAGACAGGGATCGGCGACCGGAAGATCACGGGATGTGATGGAAAGATAGACTCCTCCCCATAGGAGTGGCAGGAACAGGAAGCGCAAGAGCTATATAAGCGTGTGACGCAGCTAAATAGACAGACATTTTGTATCCATCATATTGGTGTCTGTGCATCACTGTCCCCAGGGTGGGTAGAGCCCTGTGTCCCGGAGATATGCGGCCCAAGATAAGTTCTCCCATAGAAGCGTACAGCAACAATGGCCTTTCTTTCATTCCTATGTTTTTGCTTGCACTGTGCATTAAGTGCATATTCTTTGAGCTACCTGGAGTGATTTCTAAACGTTTTCATGTTACATTTCATTTAGAATGTTTTATCCTTTGTATGTAGTCTAGAGTTTTATGTCTTAAATTTATTATCTTGTATTTAACTATATTGAATTTATCGTCTGGTGTACTGCCCAGTTACACAGTTCTGGTAGCAGGGATGGGGCAAGGAGAAGGAAAAATACCCCTTGGAACAATGACCTGCTATGAGTGCATGCTAAATACAAAGCTCTGCAATGTAAAAGTTATTACCACTTTCACAATTATGTAAATGTAAACTTATTAGCATATTCAGTACGACACAGAAGAAAAGCACTTGATTAAACATTGCAAAAAAATGGCAAGTTTAAATACAATGGTCTACACAACTTTTAATATTCAAGTTTAGGTTCAGTGTTCTTTACAGAACTGAACTAATTCAATATAAAACTTTTAATTAAGAGTGTTCTCCAGCTGGATATTGTTGGCACACAGATTTCTGTACAGTGTGTACCTGTTGATCAGAACAATATCCATATCCAGCAAGATAGTTATCAGAACAATAATGGACAGGCCTCAGCAAGAGACAGTGGAATAAAATGTTTCCATAATTAAAAAAAGAAGTATCAATAGTTCCTCTATATTTGGGACAAAGTATAGGAACAGAACCATGTTAATAATTATTCTGGGAGACTACAGGATACTTGGTATAGATGAGCTTTCTGGCCGTGTCATGTTATACTGTTAACTGCATTGCATATCTCATGCGCTGTCCAAACCATAAACTCCTCTACCCTGCTCCTGTTACTCTAGATAGAATGGCAGGCATCAAGTCTTCATAAAACAATTGTTTCCTATTGCTTTTTAATATTTTGTTCTTCTTGGAGCAGCTTCTGGGATAGATTAAATGGAAAGCTGACACATCTAAACGTAATGAAAAGGACTGTCCTTTCCTGTGGCAGTTGGTGCTGGGGAGCGGGTTACAGTTTACAAAACAGCTTAAACAGTTGTTGCAAATTTCTGCAAAGCAGCTGATGCTTCTATTCAAACACTAACCTAGGGCCCACTGCAGGATCTGATATTGCTGTCTGCACATGGAAGCAACAGACTTGTATATCTCAGCTGTTTATTTCTTCCTCCGTTCCGTTCTCCCTATTTACAGCACTTATTAATTCCAGTGATTTTTCCTTCCTGGGCTTTTCTCTGTACTCTCATCCAAGCAGCTGGATCTGCTACAAAACCTATCCCTGATTCTGCCTCTGCACTGTTCCACCCTTGTTGCATGATTTGAGTTGTATACATACATCAGAAACACTAATAAATCACTAATAAAAATACATCTCCAAGTAAAACCTGTCCACTCATGACGACGAGACATCCTTGAGCAGCTCCACTCTTCTCCTCTGTTACATCCATCTGCACAGCTTCATCCATTTGTACATCCTGTGTTTAGGGCCTTATCCTGCAGTCAATTCTTACATGAAAAATTTATCAGTGAGATTACTGTCAGACATCATTTTCTGAAGGAGGTCAATGCTGGAGACTGGACATTAAGGTAGATGGATTCCTAGCCCAATGCAGTATGGCAATTTCTGTATCCTTAGACTCACAAAAAGACTCACTTTTCAGCTGGAATGGTGCTTTACTGCCACGGCAGTCTGCCAGGCTGAACTTATGGAAGTTGTTGTCTTATTGCATGTGACTGAAAATGCTATAGTAGTCTGCATACCTAACACTGTTTGGTGCGCGCTTAACAGGAGAACTATGGTAGGTCTGGTCCCTGCCTCATCAGCCCTTGGTGGCTGATATAAAGGGAAGCTGTCCTAGATTTCCTTCTTTCTTCTTCCCCCCAGAATTTACCCTATGGCTCTGACCATTCAAATAGTAGGAATTACAGAGATCATATTGTTATGGTACATTGACTTGGTCAGCTGCAATACCATGAGATAGCTTTATGACTCCCTTTTCAGGTATAGAACAACTTCAGGTTAAGGAGTGATCAGCCTAGTTATCCTTTTTCAGCTTAAAAGTAACAATACATTTCTAGCATATTGGAGAATAGTTATATTCCAAGGAAAGCCCAGTAACACACAGTAAGTAAATAGCTGAATCCCTTCCCTCCATTATTGCTGAAAATTACTCCCTGGGAAAATTATTCCCAATGTGAATACTTCCCAGTGCAATATTGTTCTCACTGAGAACATGGATAGCATATCAACAGGAATGCTGTGAGAGGCTTCTCCAGCAAGGATACGGAGAGACCACAGCAATCTTGCAGCTGTGACAATTCAGAGACACCTATGGAGCTGCACCTGCAGCATCCCCTTTGCTGGCAGAATATTAAGAACCAGTGCTTTTCATATAATTTCATGGCTATGAAATCATTCCCTCGATATAGGAAAATATTCAGGGCACCAGCTGAACACAAAGCAACTGATCCTAACTCTTCAACCCAAGTGGGTGAATTCCCTCCGATCTGCCTGTACAGCCTAGCATAAATGATGCATCACCCGGCTGGTGCTGAGACACATTAGGTGCTTGGCAGGTGGAAGATGGCAAGTTGTTTTGCATGGCGTGTTGGAATTGACCCTTCAAAGCCTGAGACTATTTGTTCTTTCGTTTACAACCCAACCTAGTAATGAAGTAGTGACTTCAGGTAGCACTTGCAACTTTAATCATATTTTTGTGTGGTAACAGCAGATGCTGGATGCCTGATCAGTGCTGTATCACAGCTCAGGCTGGTATTAAAGCAAAAGATCAGGGATCTTGATCTACTGCACTGGCTTGACATAGCTGATCATTTTCTCTTTTTCCACACAACATTCCTTGGCTTTCCGTCACTTTCTGCTTCCAGCCTCCTTCCTAGGGCAGAAGTCAGTGTTGTGGTTGGGGACCTATGATAATTACCCAGCTGGATAAGACTGCCAACTTATTCCTGCATCGTGGCATAAAGATATTACCTTAATTACTTGCTTCTTTTCATACACTAGCATTGTTTTTCTTTCCTGCTCCTAACAACCTTTCATGGGTTCTACCCAGCCTTTTTGGGTTGTTTGCCTTCACTGTTACACCTTCAGCTGTAGTCTCTAAGCCTGTGACTCCTGAAGAGAGTTTTTTCCCCCCACTGCCACTTTCCATTCTATCTCCCCTATCTTCCCTCTTTTTGGGAGCTTGTTGGCTCTTACAGGCTTACTATCTGCAGAACATATGATTGATTCAGAGTCATAAACATGCATGATGTTTTGCGGAGAAATAAAAAAGACAGATTCCTGCCATGAGGAATTCACATTGTAAAAATTACTTTATTCTCTTCCCTAATTCTCTTCTTCTGTCAAGATTGACACCACCACCACCATCCCTTCTCCTCAGGCCTCCAATGTAATCTCTAATTATTCTTGTGCCCCAGAAAGAAGATTTTGTTTATGACTGACCTTTGTAGTATGGTTTCATCCTCACTGGGCAAAAGCACCTTTCTTATCTCTGCCTTTCTGACTACTCATAACTATTTGCTGGACCACTTCATCCTGTTTCTTTCCACTACGTTTCCCAAAAGAAGCTGCTGTTACTCTCCCCTCTCATGAATCATCTCACTTCACCTCTCTACTTCCACACCAAGTTCATGTCTCTCTCTACTATTTTCATACCTCTCCTTGTGCTTGACTATAATATTAAACTTCCTTTTCTCCAGTATCATCTATTCAATTCTTGCCATCTAGCAATCTTTTTAGCCTTTCCCCCTCCTAGTTCTGGCTTCTCACCGTCTAGTCACCTACCCTGCTATTTGATCAGTTACCTAGTGACTGTTGTCCACCAAGTTTCCTGCTCTCAGTCTGGAAACCCCTAAATATTCCTCACTCCATTAAGCTACAAATGAGATGGTCCATACCTCACTCTGAGTCCTTCCTTCTTTAATCCTCCACAAAGGTCAACTACTCACTGTAACTACCATATGAACTGTACTGTACATGATTGTGGTTTTTTTCTGGAGCTGCTAAAGCTGATATGTTTTCAAAACAGGATGCC
Organism: Phalacrocorax carbo; assembly: GCF_963921805.1. NCBI lineage: Eukaryota > Metazoa > Chordata > Aves > Suliformes > Phalacrocoracidae > Phalacrocorax > Phalacrocorax carbo. Next base: position 112,103,299 of record NC_087514.1, read on the forward strand.
TCTTCCTTTAAGTTTATGGAATCACAATCCCTGATCTTTTTTTGGTGCAGTGCAAAGGTTGTAAAGTGCTTTACAAAACAATGCAGCATTGCACAAATAACTAATAACGACAAGAAGAAGATAAGCAATAGAGAGTATTCATGTACTTGGGCAAAATACACTGTGGAAGCTTCATATTTAACTAGTATTAGTCGTCATCATAGTTGTGATGTCATTAGAGAAGCAAGAAATTAAATCCCTGAGTTAAGTGGTACTGGAGCCTGAATCACAGTCAAACATCAGCAAGTGCTGAATTACATCTAATGATGTAAAATACACAGTACAACACTTCAGAAAATGCTTAACCTCAGTTACAATTTCCTTGTACCTTTGATATCCATGTGCTGTGGATCATTAGCTCATTAGAAAAGCCCTCACAGGAGTCTATTATGAACCAACCAGTCATGGCAGGATGCTTTTGTCAGATGTATTTGTATTTAATATGTGAAGGGAGGGTGGGAATGGATGGAAGTGGCAAGTTATGGGATAAATTTCTATAGTCACTTAGTCAAAAAAAACCCACCAAAACAAACAATCGTCGTTTCTAAAACATGCCAACAATTCTTTGAAACAAAATAAATTGCATCTAGAGAGCAGTAACCCCAATTTGGACCTCCTAATGACTGGTGTAGGTGAATTAACAGCTGAGCATCATGCTGGTGAGTGATGAGGAATGAAAGATCATGATCAGATTAGGTTCATCAGGCTCCTAATGCCTTACAGAGGACCGAACTCTTGCTAACACTTATAGCTGAGGATTCAAAAAGAGATTACTGAAAGATGAAAGAATGCGAACAAAACCTGACTAAGAGAGAAAAGTATATAGTAAAAAATAGGATGAAAAGCACTCTTTCATAGCAAACAGGCATAATTAAGAAAAGATTATAGTTTTGACTAAAATCCTGCCCCTTTTTAATAGCAAATCAAAGAGAGGAATAAGAAAAAAAACCAAACATGTAGCGAATAGGAGAAAATAAAAGGAAGAAATTGGTCTAAAATAAAAGCTTATCTTGGAGACATTTAGTGTGATAAATTAAAATATCCAGGAAAAATTACGACAGGTCTAAAACCAACAACAATTACATGAATTTTAAGGTACATTAGGATAAAAAGAAATCCCAGAAATACGCCAGGCTCATTAATAGACAAAGGCAGTTAACATTGTTAAAAATAAGCCAAAAAATGCAGAAGTTTTCTCTAAACAAGACAGAAGCTAACCTGTCTTCAGTCCTAGGAAAAAAAAAAGATTGTATTGGATTCACTTAATTAAGAAACAGTAATATAAATAGCGACAATCAATGTGTTTTTATGAAAAACAAGCTTAGCTGAACAAGCCTGAGTACAGTCTTCAAAAGAGCTGCTGGTTTCTTGGACAAAGAGATTGTGATGACATGAACTCCTTGAACTTCCTTTTTAGAAAATCAGGCGTGTACCATAACAATATAGTACATGTCAAATGGATTAAGAACTAGCTAACTGACAGTTTGACACTTGGGCATAATTCTCTGAAAGGGGTATTTTTAAACGGACCAAAAGTAGGCACAGAAGGATACAACCACTGCAAGGCCCAAAGGGGTTTACATTTTCTCTCATAACATTAATATTTTCATCCAACAAGTAAATATATAATCACTACAGCAAAATGGCAAATATTGGGTGGAACTGGGCAGTCACAAAAAGTAACCTGACACTTCTGGTAAGCTGGGTCCAAATCCATTTTAACACAGTACAAAATATACAATGATATACCAATGGACAAGGTAAGAGGGCATAACTCCAAATGGAGAACTGCCTCTTGCAAGCTAATGCTGCTTATTTTAATGCATTACAGAGCTTCCAGGGCACAGATGCATCCCAAAGAACTGCTGGAGTCAGAAACATCATGTGCAAGAGGACAAGAATAACATTATTGCTGTGTCAAAGCCACTGGTAAGAAAGGTAGTGGAGCGCTGTATTAAGTTCCAGTGACCAAAGAAAAAAGTTATTCAAAAGTTCTTGAAAAATAGATGTGTGGAAAAGAGCTGCTAAAATTGTTAGAGAAAGTATACTGCTGTGACAGACTGAAAGAGCATGACTTCAATTCATTGAAATAAAACGCAGCAAATAGTAAGTGAGGTCATTTGACTTCATTAAAAGATTTCTTGAGATAGGCATAAGAAACTGAATTCCAGATATACACAAAAAAGAAATACAAGCACCTTGGAAGTAGCCAAGACCACTGCAAAAAAAGATCTCTGGAAAACAGTAGATTTTTCTGGTGTCCCAAATTCAAATTCATGATTTGATGCCTTTCTGGAAGAAATATGCCAGCTTAACTCCAGAGCCTGCTGGGTGAAAAAAATAAAGACTATTTTGGACAAACAAATGACTCTCTTAGTTCTAAACACCTGAAATTATAAAGGGAACTGTACTGTAAAGTACATTTTCTGGATAAGAAAGTTTATGTTATGTGCACCCAACGACAAAATGCAATACAAGCAACATTTCAGAGCAGGAAAGTGAGTCTCTCCAAAACCTCATCTTGGGGAATTTCTATTTGCTATATAGATTTAGTGGAAGAACTTGAATACAGAGAGAATAATATTGATGCCAGTCTTCGGAAATCAGGTTGTTGGGGTTGTTTTGCAGTTCTCCTTGCTGAATCACTGTATTCACTTCATAGGAAAGAGGTTTTTCCGTTGATTTCAGAGTAACCATCGTGTTATCATATGCCTAATTTGCCATGCTTACAAAGTGCTTTGAAAATTGCTAAAACCTAGCACATGAATTCTTTTTCTCTAAATTCGTTCTGGAGCTTCAGTTGTGGGATGAGGCAGACAGGACTGGGTGACTTGCCTGTTCTGGCATGTGCACATATATCATCTGCTTAATTACGTGTATTGCTTCCTCTTATTCCTACTATAAATGCTGTCTAACAGTTCAGGAGGTGATTAGTACCTTCCCTTCTTAGTGAATTTATCCTCTTCACTATAGGCCCCCAGTAATTATCTGTTGTTTAGCCTTCCTTGCTCTCCTGCTTGACAGCCTCCCCATTACCCTCCTAATGTACTGTAAAGTTGAATGCATTGCAGGATTTTACTGTTACAGTTCTGTGGGAAAAAAACAAGAACTGAATAGTCACTGAATATAAAAGCAAGCCGCATATTCTTTAAAGCCTTGAGTAATTCAAAAGCATGGAGAGAGAATGAATTTAAATCTGCAGCAGCCAGTTGCCATTACAGGCTGCTAATGTGGTTCATAGGCTGAAGGCATGCCTTTATGCTGCCTGGTGCAAATATGTGTGTATTTCTGGAAAGAAAGGTGCCTCTTTCCATTTGTACATGCCTGCTCAGTCTGTGTAGAGAAACCTAAGAGAAGTTTGCCATGGGGTTGGATTCCAGGGGATATCCCACATTAGTGTGCTGTGGCTGAGTTGGGTGACACTTTGGGTTGGTCTGTCCCTCGCAAAGGGTGCTGACTTTACATCTTTATAAAATTAAGTACTTGTTGTACTGGGCAGGGGTATAAGAAATGAAAGTTGAAGATGGAGTCTGTCTCAGAGAAAATGGAAGTGTAGACCAATGCCCATATACACTTCTGAGATGGCCAATTACTACCAGTTACGACTTGGATTTTTGGTAACCTGGATGCTGTTTTCTCAGAACTGGATCGATTCATTTCACATAGACCAGTATGGCTTCCTGGCCTCTTAACTGTATCAGCACAGCTTTCCTTTAAACCAATGGTTTTATCTTCTTATTTTTGCTAATTAGTTAATTCAGTAATCACACCTACTTTGACACTGTAAGATCAAATAAAATTGTCTAGAGAATTATAGTAATAATAATAATAATAATAATAATGATGTGTGCAAAAATTCAGAGGGACCTCGGTGGTTGAATCTTGTATGTCTATCCAAAATGGGAACCTATCATCCCAACGGTTTCTATATTAGCATGTAGAGAAAAAGCCATACAGTGACTTTGTTATAATCATAGCATATTAGCATTAATATTTGATAAAAATATACAAAAAAATATAACAAAGAGCTGAAAGACATAAAAAATTACTTAGCCCTGTTTTTTCTAATTGAAAATGAAATTTGCAGTAAAATTCAGCACCATCACTTCTCACAGTGGTCACATGCCACCTGAGAAATACCAGGCTGCCTCACTCTATTGCTTTACCAGCAATTACTTACAAATGACTTGTAGAAAATCTCTATTTGGTACCTGAAGAGTTAATCAAACCTTAGCTGATCTGGGGGCATTCTTCCCTGCAGGTCCTCAGAGACAGTTGTAATTAATTTGATCTTCTCCAGTCATTAACTCAGATTCATAGTGAGCTCTCCACACACTGCTCTATTAATTCACTGGAGATCAGTTCTCAGGATTCATTTAGTTAAGCAGCACTGCTGGATTACATTTTAAAACCCTTTAAACTGGTTGTAATTGATGTCTGTTTATAGAAGCTTACTTTAATGGAGTCAACGTGAGACGAAACTCTACCATACTAGTCTGAGATAGTGCCTTGCTGTTGAAAGCATGTCTCCAGAGGCATCCAGTTAAATAAGAGACACTGCAAAATAAAATAAATTCCTCATTAATCACCAACCTACTCTTGGCATTTTTAAAATAGTTTTTGGTCCTCCTGACTGCTGGTACCTTGGAAACGAATCTGAAGTAGATCTTCACTGCGCAATAACACACACATTTGTTAGGTATTAAAACTTGATCCTGAACCCAGCCAACAAAGCTCCTGTTGGCTTCAATGTAAAGTCAACAAGGGTGAATGTAAAGAGCAACATTGTCTTCCATTAAAATCTCAATGCAGCCAGCACAATGGCTGTGCATTGTCAGATAGCAACACACTTGCAAGAAGTGCTTCCCAAAGTCCTGGAGCAGCAAGACATGGACATTAGCACTCTGAAGACTGCATTCTGCTGATGCTGTTCAGCAATTAAAGCACAGGTCAGATAAAGGTGTTACTGATGCTAAAATAGCTTGACTTTAATCTGTCTTCTGTGTAGCAGCAGATAGCTACAGTAGTGATATTTAAAACAGAAAGTCTGAAAAGAGTCTGGTCAGAAATATATAGCTTGGAGCTACCTTTGAAGCGATATAAGAGGAAGAATGTTATTTATTATATTTCAGGCAGAAGACTGGAAATTCAGCCGATCCTCTGCGGGCCATTAGCTTTATGCATTCCACTTCCACACTTGGACTATCTCATACCTGGCCATCTCTGAGCAGACAGAGAAGCTTGGGCCTATCTGCATCTGTGTGGCTAGACATAACCTGTGTAACACTAGACAAAGTACCTCAGGTCATGTTTTCTGAAGTAGCTCGTTGACCACATTGTCCCTGCTTATGTGAAACTAATTTGAGACCACACTCACTTGATTTTCTTTCTAAGCACTCAGATTTTTAGCTGAAACGAAGAACAATTTCAGGTGCTCATTCTCCCTGAAAATGAAACCCAAGCTCTCTTAGTTTGCCATCCAAAAAACCGCAAGCATCACAAACTAATATTCATCCAGAAAATAAAACAGGGCTTTGTGTTGGTCTCTGTGACCACAGAAGAAAGATAAACCTATTATTAAGTTATCTACTATTACATCTACTGTTATCTACTGTTCATTTGTAACTTCTTTACAGGACTGTTGTGAGGCTAAATTAATAGCTTTAAAAACTTGCAAGATCTTATGTGGAAGATGTTATTTAAATGCAAAATCAAACCATTGCATGACATGGAGAAGAGATTCCTATCTTGCAGCACCCTTTTCGAGAATAACTGTCTTTCAGACATCCCTGCTTTGTGCATGAAATGTGAAGAAAAATGAGAGTTTTAGTAGGTTAGTTTAGTAATGACAGTCTTAATATTCATGGGGACAGATTCTCTTTTGTTTTACAGGCAGCGGTTTTGCGCTGTTCCACAGGTAAATCAGTACAAAAAATGGCCCCCAATATGATAAAATTTTCCAGGCTATTTTATTCGCTAAGTTTTGTGTGTACAGGGGAAAGATCATGTATACCTTTTATACATGAATGGTAAAGGGATGGAAAATACTGGATACACATTTTCTCAAGCCCTAATTGCAGCAACATATTTACTCAGCATTCTTTAGGTCCACTCAATCACTCATACTTAAAGTATGGCTTGAGTGCATAGGGACAGTATGTGCTTTCACAACAAGATGAGACAAATTGCAACAATCTTCTTTAATGTGATCTCATACCAGATGAGCTGAACAATACTAGAGGAAGCCATTGGCAAACTTGACTGTTTTCTGCCAAATAAAAGTGAGGTGGAAATGGAGGTCAGTGATTTTCTTGGTGATAGTGTTCTTCTTGTCAGAAGTGAAAAGGAACTGGGTGCTGTTCACAGCAAATGCAGTGGGTAATTTTGTTAAGTGTATGTTATTCACTGCAGCTTATAATATACAAAAAAACCCCAGCAGTGTTGTTCGATTCTCCAAGATGGGAAAGAATCTACAAATAAGGCACAAGCATGAAGTTACAAAATATAAGGAGGAGGTGGCTTGCACTTTTCTGTATTTACCTTTTTTATTTTTGAGGGATATGCCACCATATCATCTCAGCATCACAGAGCTGTTAAAGACTTAATTCTCTTAACAGGTAGGGGATGATGCATCCCATTTTACTGACAGGGAAACTGATGCACAGGACACCTCTGTGACTGGCTCAGTGTTGCACAGTATGTCTGCAACATGCTGGAAACGAGAAAACAAACATCTAACATTCATACTAGGGATTTGATCACAATCCATCTTTTTCACCTACTGTCTTAAAATCAAAACTCCCTGAAAGGTGAAACAGGTGCTTAAACAACTGCCTAACGATCATTTCCTCATTTCCTCTGCCCTTTTTTTTTTTTTTTTTTTTTTTTAAACTTGGTGTGATTACTCACTCTGCTCTACTAGCAACACTGGAGATGACACAACTTCTGTCACCTCTATATTTACAGCATAGGGGCCTTACTGCCACCAGCGGGCTTCTTTTCCATTGATGTAGAATTATTTTAAGGATGCAAGAATACACTGAGTATCCAAAACAATTTGTACTCCAGAAAAAGAGACGTGTTTAGTGGCGTGAGGCAACAAGTCCCAGCAGGCAGGGGGATGATTGGCTTAGTTCCCTTGCACTGGTTCCCTGTACTCAATTCCCCTGTACTTTGAGAGATGTAGATGTAGTTCCCACACTGAATTATGCTATGGGACCATGGGCAGGGTGTGAGCTGCTGGGAAATCCAAGCCTGTGTGAGACAGGAGCTTTCAAGGTCAGCATCAACAGATGGCACATGGACCTCAGCCCACCTTGCAGCGGGACCCCTGAGGAAGTACTGACATCTCCTGTTTATGAACTACTCCAGGAGCTCCGCATTCACCTGGTCATTGATCAGCTCCTGTGGTCACGAACATTGGCCAACAGGCCTCCACCAAAGTACAGTCTGAGGCTGAAGGCTTTCAAAACCCTTCAGGCCCTCAGCAATCAATACATTACTACATTCATTTACTGCTCACATGCTTGCCTCAAAGGACTGTTAATGGAAGCATTCCAGATACAAACATCCACGTTAAGGATCAAAAGTCTAGTTCTCGGCGCAGAAGACCATTAACCAGTTGTGTCTAGTTGTGTCTACACTGGACATTTGCACCTCAAATCTGAGAGCCCTGAATGTCTGGCATGGCAAAATAAAACACATTAGCTATGTAAAATCCCTGCTTGTCATGCTCAGGAAACTTGACCAGCATAGTTGACCTCCAGATAAACTGCTAACCTGAGTGAATTAATCTGCACGCCTTTTAGGGAGACTTTTGAGTCTCTATTCTACTCCTACTCTATTGCTGTGTTTATACTCATTCATCTGTCAAATTGGGAAGGAGCAGTAGATTTTCTATTAGGAATCAGTGACTTTCACTTACATGCAAAATAAATTGCCTTTTATTTCACATGAACATCAGCTCTGTAAGTTTGGATATGAACTACCTTTCTATGTTAGACCTAACATGCTGTTTCCATGGGGGACAGGGAGAACAGGGAAAGACATTTCACATATCTGCACGTAAATATCTGCACTATTCTTCCTATGCAAGGAAATGTGAAGAGCAAGCACCTTCCTCAGCTGGAGCACTGGTGCTGGCAAACACTGAGGCCTCACACACAGAGCGATGAATGGGAGGAAAAACTCATTTTTGCCTGCTTTGTCGTGATGGAAGAGAAGCCCTTCCCAAACCTGCCTCCTCAAGAGCCAATTCAGTGAGGCAAAATTGGAAATTGAGGGATATTTCTTGAGAGATTTAAAATGCTGATGGTTACACGAAGGGTGGGAGAGAAGAAGAGCGAAATCAGGTTTGTGATACAATGCAAGCTCCAGTCATAAATACAGAGAGGCCACCACGTTACTGAAATAAGTGCAAAATAACTTTGCTTTTTATTTTGGAAGAGAAAAAGAGGAGTTATGGACTGCTAGAGAGTTTCCCTTTTCAGAAGATGTAATGCAGTGTTATACTGAAGTGAATATATCTTTCACGTTTAAAATGTGGAAAGCAGTACCATTTACTGCCCACAAGCCATAGAGCTCAGTGTGTAATAACAAATAGTTCTGTCTTCATCAATCCATACTGTTCTCAACAATCCTGCCCAAAGCTGCTTCTGGGTGATCATCAGAGTTTGATAAAGTGATTACTAGATAATGCTATCAAATAACTATCACGATTAAACAAGTTACATGAGTCTTGAAGCACTGGAGCAATTTACGTGAGGAATGAGCTACTCCTTCAAACAGCATAATAAAAATGTATTAAACAAAATGGGTTTTGAACAGCATGTTGGAATTAGGTCAAGAAGAATTAAGTTTGCATTTTCTGAATAGCTACAAATACTACAAACTACTTTCGTACAAATAATACAATTCCTTTAAGCAGCAGGATTGTTTCCCAATCCCTGTTCTTTGGTATGTTGTTTCACTCTGTGTGAAATCTGTAGCAAGGTTGTTACACCTGTCACTGTGGCTTTCTGCACACCTTATGACATTACAGTTTTCCTCTTCTCTACCCAAAGTACAGACACACAAATCACCCAGAAAACAATTTGCAGCTATTTGATTTTTACATCCAAAGTGTCAAAAGCTGTTAAATATAATTTGAGCTCAGAGCCCCCATATAATTCTGAGGTTGAGAAGAAAGAATTAACAATCAGTGCTACCGATTCAGATTATATGGGAAATCAGATCTACCTGCAATAAGGAATACTTCCAGCAGCTGAAATGACCACCAAATAAATTGATGGCAGTGTTTAATATGTATATTCATAAATAGAAGGCAAAAGATTTACCATAGCACAAACATGATTATTCTGAAGACAGGAAGGACTTGGAATAAAGTCAGACAACCGAGATTCTAGGTCATCAAGAAAATCATAAATATAAATATTTGATCGTTATCCACCCTGCAACTGTCCTCTTGATGCCATTCATATACAGGCTGTTTAAGATCTTTTGGTAGAACTTCCTCTGTAAAACAGACTAAAGATTGGTATTCTAACAGGAGAGAGACTTGCTCTTACCTTCTCCTCTCTGCTGAATTCAGTAATTTGTGGTTCTCATGCTTGCCTCAAGTTTAAGCAACTCCTCCTTCACTTCCAGGATCTGTATAACTGTCCCCCAGACTGCAATTCACATCTTATCATGCATGCCTATCACCCTGTGGCGCTCTATGTCCCTCTCATGCCCTCCTCTGACTTCAGCTCCCTAACTTCCCACATCTTGTTCCTGACATGTCAACTGTTGTTCAAGCCCTGGTTTCCTCCTCTTCATCCCATCCCATTCCCCAGACCCATGCTCTTGGACTGAAGCATCAACCTATTCCTGAAACAATAATGCATTATTTCTGAACAACCAGTACTGTATACCCAAGCTATTACTCCTCTCTGCCTTCCACACAGTAATTCCTACAGGGCATGGACTCCCTTTATATTTATGTCTTGTACAGCCCCAAGCACACTGTAAGCATTTAATGCATAAAATAAATAACAAGAGACATACAGCTCTGCTGGAGACAAGGGGGAGCATTGAAGAAGCCAGATTCAGCTAATCAAACTTGTATTGTGTGAAGTGGGGCTTCAACTTACAAAACAGTCAGAAAAGATAACTGGGGCAGGGAAGAGGAGACAGACAACTCTTAATATTGACCCAGCAAAGATTCCGGCATGTCTTTAAATTAAAGACCTTAAATAACCCTTCTGAGCAGATAGGCACTACCCATACATAAACAACAGGAGTTCTGATGCTCCTCTGAGTAGCACAACTTCCACTTGCACAAGATAACCTTTTGGGTGTTAGAATATTGTTTTAAAGACTTCAGGGACAGAGAAATTTACCACAACCCTGATTATTCAATGCTTAATTACCATGGCTTTTATCAAAATTCATCTTTTCACCATGTAACTTCAGCTTCCTGTCATCCGAAGCTATAGGTCTGTCTGTCAGACTGATTTACTGCTAGTCTTTTACTGTAAGCACAAAAGTATCCCTCATTTAGGCACTTGTAGGCTGTGATTAATTTTCTCTTTTTACAGCTAGAGACATCAGACTTTTTAAGTTTCCAGATGTAAAGCAAACTTTCCAGCCCTCCAGCCATTTTTTTCCTATATCTTTGCCAATGGAACCATTTCTGATGGATGTCTATCAGAAGTGTGCAAATGTTTTTCTGAGGATCCTAGTAGTGCTATAAACAGTGATACAAACTCCCTTCTCTTGTCTGCACATAGAAATAGCTCCACTCACCAGTTTTCAGGCAGTTAAAATAGTTTACATTGATTCAGTACTTCCCAATAAGCTTTTACTTCCCATTTCACCATTCAGTGTGACATATGCTCAGCCCTGATCTTGGGCAGTATTAATCACTTAAACAATAACATTGCATGACACAAAATTAACTGCCTCAATGCAGATGTGAAACTATGGTTTTGTTCTTGCTTTTTGTGTGTGTACTTTTCGTTTGTTTGTTTGTTTTACTGTTAGAGCATTAATATGCATTAGCTATCGCACCTTTGTGCAGACATGGGAAGACAGCCTTTATCGTGCTGACAGCAAGTCAACCCAGAACTCCCCCACCAGGTATGACCTGGCTTAGGAAGGTGAAATGACATGCAGAGCCTGGTGTCCACCAGGACATTAGAGACCAGCAGCCACTGCATCTTTGTGGTCTCACTGAAGAAAATGCACCTTTTCCAGCAGGGCATCACAAACACACCTATCCTATTGACAACTTCTTTCTGTTGACTAAAGTTCATCAAAATACCAGAGATCTATCTTCTACAAAAACACCACCAGTTAGGAAAAATTACATTCCCATGCTTTAGTTGTTTACAATATTAGCTTTCTAATATTTTATCCATGATTCCATTTTGATGGATAAATAGGATAGTACAGTAAGCAGCCCCAGGCTCTGAAGTTGTTCCAAACACATAAATTATTACATCTTAAAATCCAAACAAATAAAAAAAAGAATCCCAAACTAAAACAATCCCCAATTCAATACTTCTGTTTATTCAGGTGTGCATCTTATTTTCCGCAAAGTTACCATGAACGCAAATAAGAGGCATGGGGGTTATTAATCAAAAAGTCCTTGCTTGGATCCATTTTGACACCTTTCCCATTTGAGTGATGTGGCTCAGCATTTTTTTATTATTATTATTTATATATCACCACAGGTGAACCTGATGCTTTACAGAGAGCTAGAATGACAAGACCCTGCCCTGAGGTGCTTACAGTCTAAATTAGATGTACACGGTGAAAGATGACAACAAACAACAAAAAGAGGTGCGGATTAAGAGTGTTAACAACAGAGAAAGAACAATACGTGCTGCCTCATGTTTCTCATAGGTGTTAGTCTGTTTGGTTTTTTCAATTCTTTCATTTACATTTCAGATTATTATATAAAACAAATACACTTAAAGGCCAGGAATTAGAGGAGATGTCTGAAAAAGAATAGGAAAAAATATGACTTATTAAGGCCCAACAAAATAATAAGGGAACTCTCCTTGCCAATTTTGTGTTCTGTGCCAGGTCCTACCAACTGAATTACGATGGGAAGATAATTAAGGGAGGGAAACCACCAGTGACATGTCTACAGAAAGTTTTTGTCACTCACTGACAACACTACAGCACATGAAAGGCCTGCTTAGTTTGTAGTCTCTTCCAGACAGATGGAACCATTTCAGAAACCATTTACACTTTGGGAGAAATACCAGCATTTCAGAAACAGAAGCAAACTAGTTTTTCCTATGAAACTAAAATTAGAAGAAAAGAAAAAAAACACACATGAAAAATAAGGGGTCCTCAAAACATTGTGCTTGAATAGTTTTGTAATTTCTTTGCCAGGGCAACCAATCTCTCTTACTAAGTGTTTTCACAATGTCCTTATTCTTGAGTGGGATCCCTGGATGCTATAGTAAATTATAACAATAGGGAGAATAACCACATAGCTATATCTTAGAAATCCATCTGAGACATTATGTGCAAAGGCACATATTTATATCACTATTGCTGATACAAATTTCCCTCTCTAAAGCGTGACACAGCATCTGGGTCTTTTAGGTTATCCATATAAGAAATAAGCCATGTGTGGATGGGAGTCAGGGAAAAGGAGTCAGGATCTTTGTTTTGCAAAAGCATTAAGATTCTCCATATGGTGTCAGACCTTTTAACATAGTACGCAGTCTCCAACCATGGCCATTGGCAGACTTTTACAAAGTTTAAGGGCACTGTTAGAATGTTCCTTCCCTTGGCACATCATCCCAGGATCCAGAAATCAGCAGTGAAGGGACTTTCGCATCCTGAGGTCACATCTAAACCACTGAATTTAATTACCATGAAAAGCCACCAAGCCAATCCTTCATTAATTTATCTAGTCCCGTTTTGAACTCATTTATACTTTTGCTTCCACAGCTCCCTGTGGCTAAAAGTTCCACAATTAAATTACACACTGTGGGAAAAAGTATGTTCTTTTTCTTGTTTTGAAGCTATTCTCTGACAATTTCAAGGCACAGCCCATGCTGAATAATTCTTTCCTATTTACTTGCTCATGCGATTCATGACTTACAAACTTCTATACCCTACTCTCTTTTCTCCTTTAAAAGCAAAGACGACTGATCTACTTAGTTTGCCCTTGTCTGAAGCTAGGCGTTCACTTCTGAACATCTTGATCATCCTTTTCTGGGTCTTTCTAGTTCTGTTATGCCCTGCATCTGGGCTCAGCAGCCAAAACTGGGTAAGGTGTCCAACATGTGGGCAAACTATGTTTCTGAAAAGTAGCATCATGATGCTTTTTGCTTTTGCTGTCTCCATTTCTTTCTAATAATTGCTATCATTTTAATGATCCTTCCTAATAAACTGATTCTGATGTCCCACCTCATGGCAAAACTCATCAAGGCCCTCACAAATCTTTTCTACTTATTTAATTTCCACATACTCTGGGATGTGGAGAGATGGAGGACTAGTTGAGCCATCAAGGTAATTTTGGGTGTCTTTGTTATTACATTAAGAGGCATCTCCATAAATGTTGTTATCAGACAAACAGGGCTCTTACTCAGGGCTGAAACTTATAAATCCCTTTTCTGAGGTTTCTTCTTGCTCCTCACATGATAGTGGCTTCATGACAGAGAACTAAGGTTGCAAAGTAGGGGAAAAATAGACTGAGGATCGTGTTTGCAGCTGGTTTGCTCTTGTTTACTTTTCTGTGTTAGTCCTACAGCAGCATAATACGATTTTTTTTTTCTTTTATTTTTTTTAACAAAGGTAACTCATGTCGTGACACCAGATCCAGATTCAGAACCAAATATGAACTGTTATTCAGTTCTAAATACTGTCTTTATCTGATGAGCTGCATCTTTATTGTCACACATATAAGATGGGGAATTCAGAGCTGTATTCAAGTAATAAATTCTCCAAAGCTTACTTTCAATAGATTAAGTTCTGTCATGCTTACTAAGGTTATGTAGTTCTTTTTATCCCGAAAATACTTCATTGATAGCAATGAGAATATTTAAGAAGGAATTTTGCAAGATAGGTAGCTATGGGAGAAACAAACTTTGAGTCTTTGAATTGAATCCACTTTACAATTAGATAATTCTTCCTGAGGATTTTCTCACTTTTAAAAGTCGAATTAAAAAGAATCAAACACCTACTTTTTGGAGAACGAAGGTGTAAGAACTGTTTAGCAAGCCCACACACATTCAATTATTTTAATATTCAGTCATAAGTCAATACTTGCAGCACTTTAATAATTTTTGATTCTCTTCCTTGAACTCCCTTCAATTTATCAATGCCTTTTTAAATACAGATTCTGTAAGATGTAGTGGAGTCATTTTTTATGAAGAAAAGAGCGGTCATTAGCAATCTGCTCAAGTGAAAATAAATGTTAAAGATGAAATATACTTTTGAATAAAGGGTAACTAGTATTTTATGTTGTTGAAAATCAGCTTTGCCCCTTTCCTGAAAACCAAATTAATCTTTCATTAGAATTGCATTCACTGGACTTTTCAAGGCATTCATATGGATGTGAGATTGGGCTTTTGTTCATGTGTATGTGACTGGGTGTATTTTACTCTGAGAGAGCTGGTAAGTGTTAATGTGAAACTGATGGAGTCTTCACAGCACTCAGCGTCAATGAGAAGTCAGAGGGAACAGGCCAAAATACTCTGGATCATCAGATATACAAGCTTGGGCAGATCTGAATTACAGTACAACTCTGCTGAAGAGTCAAACAAATCCTAGTTGCAACATACTCTAGGATTCTGTACCATTTTCTGCATTATTTACAGGCTGGCTAGTGATCAAATCAAGTTTGGGAAATTAGAAAAGTGGAAGCGGTCAAGCAAATTAGTATGTCCTACTTATGCAAACTGGTCTATGCGCAGTAAGGCAGTTCTTTACCATTCATTCCCTGCTTAAGGTTACCTTGTTTCTGCTATGTGTGAAACTATTAAGTTGTTCCTCTCAAAGAAGACAAGATTGCACAATGTTAGCTCATGGGAACTGCTGTGAAGCAGCAGGTGGGTGAGGTAAGCAAGAGACAAAAATCAGTATCAGCAAACAAACACAAACAACTCTGCATTGTCTTTCCAAGTGACACTGATGGAAATAAACCTTTAGTTAGGATCTGTGAAGGCAGCTCACTGCCTTTGCCAGCTAGGCATGGGCTCAGCATAGGTGGTGGTACAGGACCAAACACAACAACCTCTGATTCCTTGAAAAACTCAAACCGTGGTGGTGAAATTACCCCAACTACGTTACTGCTTATGGGACGACTATTCTATAGGTCTTCTAAACACTCAGAATGATATATCTGGAAATACATACATACTCTACTTGTATACTCCTCCCTGCTGTTTACTTAGAACAGAAAAAAAACCCATTGGAAGAAGCACCAGTGGTTCCAGATTAGAGCACAGAATTTGGACCGGAAGTTATACTCTCAACTTAATTACTAGTACATCTATGACCACAGATATTTAAGATATACTTGCCATTTGAGGCATATCTCAGGCTGGTTGCCTAAACATTGAGGCATTTGGAGCTTGTGGCTTTCACTTCACTGTCCTTATTCTCCTATATCCAAAGAGCTCTGAGAGTTTTTGGAGGAAAACATTTTGCACGAAAGGAATGGCTACCTTTGTAATCAGTAAAAATACTTCTAAGATAGGTGTTGACACTTGAGGCCAAATTCACCTATCTACATCTGTGCACCTCAATTCATCTTCTATGTCACTACAGGCACTTCTGGTGAGTGACTTGCATGTCAGTCAGCTTATTCAGTTTCTGCGTGTACCTCTCTGTGTGCATTAACTCCAGATAGTACTTAGGGGGCTCACGTTCCCAAAATACATGCCTCAGGTAGAGTTAGGTGGGAAGCACTGAGGCATCTGAATCCTGTAAACTGACTTGGAAATTTCACCTCTCTTTAAACAGACAATATAAGTCTGCTAGACTTTTCAACCCAGGAAATAGCTGCAGTGACACTACCTTTGGGATTACGAACCTTTCTGGAGGAGCCATCTCCAGACAGTCTGAGTCGAGGTTATACTAGAGGCTAAATGTGACACTCACCTCCAATTTCAGTTCTGGCACTCCCCTGTCCTTCTCAGTGCTCCTGGCGAAGGAGAATTCACTCCTGCACCTCAGTCAGGTATTCCCTCTAATGTGAGGTGGGAAGATGAATTTTAAACCTGGCACAAGGGGAAGAGGCTCTGTCTAAGCGTATGTCTACTTACCCAGATATTTCTAAAGCCACTCAGGCTTCCTGGAAAAGACTTATTTCTTTGAAGGTGGACTATGCTGATCTTAAATCGGACATGTCTATATTACTTCCTGCAAAACTGCGTATCCTTTCTGAGGGGCATAAATTTCTTTTTTATGACTATGATGATGCAAAGCAATTTTAAATGCCCGGAGGAGAGAACTAGAAAAGACGAAGGAAAAGAAATTGAATGATTCATTAGACTCTGAAGAAGATTTGATGAGGAATTCTATAATTCTGGACTTTTAACTTAATTGTGTCTCTCTTTATTACTTTCCCCCCCTTTTTACCTTCATGTAGTTTCATAAAACTGTAATTTTTAAGAGCTCCTTATCTTGCAACACATAGTAAGAAATATAACACTGTTTATTCTGTTTGAACAGTACATTTGGGTTTTGAGGTTGGTGATTTATCAGTCTTCTCAGGTACTAACTATACCTGTATACCTGGAAAGTCCTGATTCCTGTTTCAGGAAAATTATGCCTTCGACATAAATTTCTTACTATTTTTGAACTTTATAGCATTCTCTATAGGTAGGAGATGAGTGCTATGAACTCTCTGCTTATTTGCTCAGGTATTGGCTAAAACCTCTCCTCATTCACATCGCTCCAAGGCACAGGAGTGCTGCTGAAATCAATGGAGGTGTTTTGGATTTACACTGACTTGTGAGCACAATCTTGATGGTGTCTGTATCTAAGTATTCTTGAGGATATTGTTACGGTTTGGATGGAACTATGAAATTCATCATGTAATAATTAATCTATATTTTGGATGTCTGAGATTTTTCTTGATACTATAACTCTGCACACCAGGCTCTCAGTTGTTACAAAGAAAACTCTACCAATTTATATGAGATGAGGTTCTAGCCTCCTAATCACAATTCTGATTTAATTCCTCTCTGTTTCAATAGTCTTTGGTTCAGTCTTACCACATTCCTCTAATCTATCTTTTGTGAAATCTGTTCCCTTTACTCGTGCTTCAAAGATTTGGTTGATTTCTGTGTTCACCACTATTCTAGGCTAAGGATCACCTGCAAACCAGCTCCTCAAACAGAAGGAGCCAAGAGCTAAAAAGGACTTTCTTAACATTGGACAAAGTAACAAAAAATAAATTAAGTTCCTTAATTTCATGTTTATAAACTGTGAACAGTTGAGCAGAAGTATGAATTATTTACATGTGCAGACATTATGTACATAAATTATTCCAAAGCACTCTGCCAGATCCTATAACACCGCGGAGGAGCAAAATGGGAAAGACCTCTCTTTTCTGAGAGAAATGCAGAGTAAGAAAAAGGTATATAGATGCATGTCCCCTTGAATTACCTTCTATAAAATGACTTTTGCTACTCCATGCTGAGTTTCTACAACAGGTAACAACCTTCTCTTCTCTTCTCATTGCTTTCTCACCACTGTAAAATTTTCCTGCATTTTCCAAGCAGCTTTTCATCTTGTACAGAATATTTCCCTGAGCAACTTTATTATTAAAAATCTTTTGATTTTTTTTCCACAAGTCCTGTCACCTACATTTTCAGAGAACCCATGCCTTGTCCTGCCCTCTCAGCAGAACAATTTTACACACTTTTTTTTTTTCCATTTTGCAAGTAGTATGGCCAAAATTTGATTTCAAAGAATCATCTCCTTTGAGGGCTGCACTCTACTTCCAATACACCAAAATGCAAAGGTTATGGAAATGAATAGTGCTTGGCAACACACTGCACAGCTAAAGTTCCTGTAAATTCATTAATAATTTCAAATCAGCTAAGAGAAAACAAGGAACAAATAGTTACAATACTTCAGCAGCACCCCTTTGTTTCTAAAACAGTCCATTTGTTGACTATTCCAATGTCAAACACTGAAACGTAATCCTCCTCCCCCCCCCCCCCACTGTACATGGGTAATTCAGAAGACCAGTTACTTGGTGATTTCCTATATATTTGTTTTCTCAGCATGATGCCATAGAGCTGCCCCTCTCCTTAATGTTAGGTACTTATGTGTTTGCGTGATTAAGAATGTGTGAGTACATCTGCATCTATATAGAGAGACATACCTCTCTAGGTACAGGTATAGGAATAGGTAGAGTCATAGATATTGTTAAATCAATCAAATATTTGTGCAAAAGGAACCTAGGATGTAGCTCTGGGACTTATCTATTTTAACTACTGATTAATGTCACAATTAAAAAATATGTATGCAGCTGTTTACTGTGTTACAACAGATAACTACTGCTCTTATATGCTTCCCAAACAGCAATAAATCTGCAAGAAACCTCTGCTGGTATAAAGAATAGCACCAGATTCCTGAAAGTCACCTTTCACTGAGTCAACCAAGAGGCAATTTAATAATTAGACTACTTAAAGTTCACTTACATCATTGAAAAGTTCCTCTCTGATGGTAATCTCCATTATTCTGCAACAACATGAAAAAGCCCAGCTCTGTCAGGCACAGACAGGGAAATGCCACAACATACAGAGGCAAAATATACGGTTATCTAAACAGGATCGTAGGAAGTAGCCATCTGGATCTTAGGATTTCAGCTGGATTCAGGGAGGATCCAAATCCAATTTCACATTGCCTAACGCATCCATATTTTCTTCTGTTTTCACCTGAACTGTGCTTGTTGGTACAAGTGACATAAAGTGCAAGCTGTTCACCTGGTCGTACACCTTAATGATTTAAAACCCGCAACAGCGTCCCTACACAACCCCTCTGCTTCTGCCTCCACCAATCTCACAGACAGCCTATGGACAGCCATAACCCAGAGTCCTTACTCCTTCCAGGAGCAGCAGTGAAGTGCAACATGCAGGAAGCCTGCATTTTGCTCCTGGAAATCCAGTGTTCGTGAAAAGACCCAGATTTTCCACCCTTCAGAACTGAAGCTGGCTATAGCTATGACATTAGGGAGGGTCACAGAGTCCAGGTGGTAACCTGCCGGGCTAGTGTAACTAAAATGCAGTTCAAAGGATAGTTAACCCTTCTGAACGTGCCACCAAATGCTTCTCAAATAATGGGACTTGTTGCCTACGCTGGATTTAGACTGGGAGCTTATGTGGCTAAAGATACAAAACAACCTAGATCTGCAGAGCTAAGCAGATAGTCTTCTCCTCAAATTTTCTCTTTTATGGTACTTAGCTTTTTACACAGCCTTCCTACAGCAAAGACAGGGACATATCCTAACTCTTTTTAGCTTTTTGCTTAGCCAGTCAGCTAAGATTCTTAAAAAATGGCATCTTTTCTTTTCTAAATCTGTATATTTGTGTTTAAAATCTAGCCTTTAAAAATGCTCAGGGCCATGGCTTCCACCAATGGAAATACAAATATCTTTGCTTAGGGCCCTTTTAAAAAATGCCATGAATTCAGATGCCTAAAGATTTATTTAAAAGCCAAACATGAGTCACATTTGAGAATTATTTTTCTCTCTGTTATCATCCTGCAATTCTCCTCTAAAACTGGCAGGTTGTGTTCTTTTTTCAGTACAACTTCTAATGCTTTTCTCATCTATCCAGGTTTTTGCAGTGTGAACTATAGTATATAGATATATTTGTATCTCAAGGCACTTATGAATCTGCCGCTGACTCCTAGGACTACTCAAAACACACTCTTGTCCTAGACCTGTATTTATTGTATTCTCATTTACAGGCATCTGTAGTGAAGTTCCTGCATGCAAGTATCATTATGGTCATTACCCTTCTGGCAAAAAGCTCGTATAAGAGAAAACAATTCACTGGAATAGTGTAATTCATTTGGTTAAAAACCAAAACAGAACAAAAGCACCTCCACCCTCACCTTCTGAGATATGCTCAACTTGAAATAAAAGTAGTAGTCATTTCACAAGTCTGCCTATTAGTGAACAGTAGCACTGACACAGTCACTCTGTTGAGATCAGTATGTTCTTGTAACCTCAAGAGAGGAAACAGTCAGAATTGGGTGAGGAGGAAGAAAACGAATCTAAAATACTCCCTCTGCCAGGGAGGTCAAAGCTTTTTTTCCCTGGCAGAGCATTTTCAAATGAAAAAATATGACTCTCTTCTTTTAATGTGCTGAACACCAATCTGCCTATACTACCGACTAACTCCTACTATTTAAACATTAAACATTTATCTGGATTCTGTTTCTAACATCTGTCATTGCTGGAATAATCATGTTGCTGTGCAATGATTATGTTGGGATCCTTTTACAAAATGAAAACAGCATTCATTTGCAATTATTCATTACAGTAGGGCCCGCTCTCCTCCTGTGATTGTTATTTAAGATGAAACAGCTCTCTCATTTTCACTGACTAAAACTGGCTTATCAGTGAGCTTTCTGCTTACAGATAAATTTTCCTCTGGGTCAGTTCAACTTAATTTTAAGAGGTTGCATTGCATTATATTATAAATTAATTACATCAACTGCCTGCAGTTTAATGCACTTTAACAAATAGTTAATGCACTGCTGCAGTTCTTAGTGAGAAATTACTCCTCGTACTGTTATTTCAGACTCATGCTGGTTAGGATTACTCCTCTGTCTCGTTCCATTGACATGATCCCATAACAGGATGAACGTATTTTGCACTAAACATTTAAACAATAAAAGAGGAGAGAGAGAGAGAGCGAGAGAGACAGAGTGACTGTGGGAATATTAATGAGCAGGGGAACTTCAGCAGGGCAGCAATGAGATGAAAGCAACATTGCTATTAAGGAATGTTTTCACTCCTGCCTGTCTATCAGAAGGCCAAATCTTTAGATAAGGGGTTTTCAGCATGATACAAGATGTTATCAAACGCTGTTGTACAATATTTAGTCTCAAGGGCTGACTTAAAAGAAATGGCATCAACTATAAAACAAAACAACACACCACCACCAAAGAAAAGTGGAAGGCAAGTACAGCAAAGGGTTCAAGTTTGATGCACAGTTATTATCACAGCTTTGCTTTTCCATAGAGCTGATTTTTATCTGGACTGGATATCAGTGATAAGTATACTTTATGTCTATATGTGTTTGTGTGTGTGCACGTGTGCATTTCCTCTCTAAAAGGGGAACGTGAAAGTGTAGGGGGAGAGAGAGTATAAAATTGAATGCAGCCTGCCAAGATGGAAATGATATTTGTTTTCTATCACACCAGAGATGCACCATTCCAGCTTTTGTCCTTCAAAGCTGTGAGAGACCACGCTTTAATGCCTGCAGGTTGACCATGCATTGTTATTATACAGTCTTCATGTTCACATCATGTGTCATCTGACCAAAGGAGAGTCTACAAAGTGAAAGCCTCATGCAAAATTTATGCTTATATGGCTGTTTCAGTCAGTGGAAAAATCAATACTGCAGGCTTGATGCACAGAAATGACTGAGTGCTCTCTGACTGACACTAAAAGCACTGGGAGATTGAGGGGCTGCATTTGCCGTTCAAGGAATTGAGTGTATTAGAGCTCTTATAATAGTCTGCTCACCTTATATTAGCCTTTCCTTGGGATTATTTTTTGATAACAATTATGATTGTGGGGTTTAAGGCAATTACACTATTACAAAGAAAAAGCTGCTTTTTATGTCCTGTAAAGCTGTCATATATTTCACACCACAACTGCCTTCCAATTATTTTGCTACAATGCACTTTGGAAGCAAAATGTCCTAACTGATATATATTAGTCCTTTATGTTTTATAAATAAAAATCAAAGCTGTAATGTAATCCTTCAAAAGAAGCTTCTCGGTTTCCCAGATGTTATTTTAAAAAGAGTAAAATGCAGCGTGTGTTGTAAGTCTTAAAAAAGACATACACAGTATCTGTTTTTATATGGGAGGACAACAGAAGCCAGGGGTGTTGCACAGATTGTGGAGGCTGTTGTAGCTCAAAATGCTAATACTGCCCATTAAAAATGGACAGATGTGGTCCACAAAGATGGAGTATTAACAACAAACAACAAAAAAAAAAAAAGAGGGAGAGGGAGAAATAAAGCACCAACTGAACAAAATCTAACTCTTCAAAGCTTTTTTAGAAAACAGGTTTCAAGGTGTAGTTTAACCTTAGGCTGAACACCCTGCAAGAATTTTTAAAGACTCAATGAATACTTCTTTGTTAGACACAGAGGAGGGTGTCAGAAAATGGATGGGGAAAATTAATGTTTGAAACAAGAAGCAAACTCTGGTAATCTATTTTAAGAAAATTACATATATTCCCTCCATGAAGAAATACCTCTGGTCAGAACAGGAATGCATCTGCACTGCATTTTTGCCACTGTAAATACACAGTAATATTTTATTAGATGGTATTACAAACTTTTCATCAATATCTTCTGCTTTTGTTATAACTCATAGGTAATGAGTAAAATGATTAATACAGATTATACAAAAGGATTAAGAAATGCATTGCTAGTTGGCTTAGAAATCCCTGAATTCCATACCAACTGTCATTATATTATTACAAAATACACTTCATTCCCATATTCAGCTTTTTGACATCTATGCACCTATTTAGCTGTGGCTCGCACTTTTAAAACCTTCAGTCATGCTGATGAATTAGAACAGGTCAAGTGGGTGGCTTTATTTCAAATTCAAACCATCAAATGTGAGGTGGGTAAAAAAAATGGCCCTTTCTATACATAAACCAAAAATCGACGAAAATGAAACACGCGAATTACCTTACAAAACACTGGTGCTTCTATGCTCCAGAAGGTATAATGAATACTACCTAGCTGAACTCTCACAAATTAAAAATTACTACCTCTGGAGCTCCTGCAGCAGAGCCACAGCCACCTGCGAGCAGCTGAGTACAGTATACCTCCCCAAAAAAGTTTCACAAAGGAGTTGTGTCTAATAGATAAATAGGGCCAGCTGTAACATACTTCCAATTATCCTGATTACACTATTTTAACCCTCTTCTAATCCAAAAATCTCTGTGAGTGCAGTTTGTGAATTTAGACTAAATTTGCCATCAAGTTTCTGTATTTTTGTGTGTGTGTGGTGGGGGTGTATGACCCTTTTGAACTCAGAATCACCAAGAAGCAGCTGCCGTCCACAGAGGCTGGACTGGCACAGCTATAGCCAGCTCTGAAGCCCCATTCAGTACGCTTCATTCAGGTGCCACTTCCAAGAGATGAGAGCATCTGCTTGGAATGACTTCATTAAAAATGCTGGAGTGGCCAACCTTCCTCAGATCAAAGTCCCCCATTCTGTTTTCTTGTTATGTTAATCCTCTGCCTGAAATCAGCAGAAGGTTTGTCTGTGGAATGACTGCACCCGTTCAGGCCCTCCTGGGGCACAGAAGTCCCACCACAGGGACTGGGCTGATCCTGTAATTGTATGGAACCTACATGGGCGGTGGGAAGGAGATTCAATGAATTCTTTTTGGAGAGAGGCTGAGTTTTCATCTGCTTGTTGTGAGGAGCAGGAAGGAAGAGGGAAGGCACCTGCTGACTCAGAGGGTAGATATCTGATTGATGCCTGATAGGAGCTAGTCAATGTACAGTCACATTGTAGCTCTATGGGAGGTGTCTGTCAAGCCTTGACTACAGTGTCTCTGAACAAATGCTGAAACTGACTTTTTCCTGCTGATTGGAAAAAAACGCAACAACACGGAATATATACACTGGCAATATGCCTTAGACTATGGGAGCTGTCACATAAATCCCTAGCTTGCTATGGTGCTTTCCACCACCATGGGGAGAGGCTATATACACATCTAGCAGGGCAGCGGAGTAAGTGGGGCAATGCACATTTCTACCTATGGAAGTTGTAACCAACAGCACAGAAAAAGGCCTCAAAGAGTTTGAGGGTGTCTTCTGGTAAACTAGGTTTATGTGTTTTAAAACTCTTCCCTCATTTTTTTTTTTTCTGGGTAGTGATACACTTCTCCAGCAGACTATTTAAAAGAAGAAACAAAACAAAGAGGAAGGATCACAGTTTCCATGATAAAATCTACTGTTTCTTTTGATATTTCTTTTCTCTTAGCTTAAATGATTAACAGTGTGAACAGGTAATATTCATAAAACACCACAACAGCAGTGAAAAGAAGCCGTTTCTAGTGCTGAGTGGAGGCACCATTGCCACCACATTTATAAAGCTTCACTACAAAACTTTGGCCAGGTAGATGGTGAACTGAGAACTTGTCTTAATACACAGCAGCTTGCTTTTCTTCCATTGTGTGCTGCTCTCATGCAGCGTATCTGATCATAGCTGGAACTGGGAGCTGCCCAAGACAATAATTGCCAAGAATAATTGCATTAATGTGCATTTGTGAAGTTTCTAGTATGGGAAGTCTTTGATCAATGTCTGTAAGTGCTACTGGAGTACAAATAACTAAACTAAAACCTAACTCTACCAGATCTATTCAAACACCTAAACATTAGTTAATGTGAAAGGTACTATAAAAATACAAAGAAAAAAATAATGCCTTTAAACTGTGAAAGGGCAAAACTATAGCAGGCAGAAAGGATAGAAGGAAAACAGAAAATGGCAAATGTGGTGCTCTTGAGGCTGTTAAATGAAAATCCTGACAGCTTTTTGAAAATATTTAAACGCATGCTTATACACACAGTGAAATTTAGAGGTAGCTGGGGTTAATCTGCATCCCTGCCACTATGAATAATCATTGCTAATATGTTCCTGGAATGGATATGAGTAAGTAGGTGCCCTGAGAACGAAGGCAAGAATAGCACATCCATGCACATGTGAGAGCTAATTCAGATACTTTTTACAGATGCTTGATACTTTTTACAGAGGTATTTTTAGGCTACATCAACAGATTGACCAAAAGAAGGGAGGAAATGTGAGTAAAATTACAGGGAATGAGCAGAACACAACATCGATAACAGACTGGTAACAGTGCAAGGCTTCCCGAGAGATCAGACTGAAAAGTTTAGATCTTAGTGGCTGAGCTTGGAAAGTACATGGAGATTTAACAGGGTTTATTAGGAAAGGAGAACAAAAAAGATCAAAATAAGAAAGAAGATGCAAAAAAGTTTTGTTAAGGGTAGAGAGCAACTATTAAAACTATTTGGTAACAGCATGGCAAGTTTTGGGGAAGACTTGGGTATGCAGGGGAAGAAATAGGGAAATCAAAGACAGGCTAAATGACAGACTAATGGAATGGATGTTGTCAGAAGTGACAGAGAGTTATGAAAGTTGAGGCATCTCTGGAAAAACAAAACATCAGAGAGAGAAACCAAGACAGGTTTCGAGAAGTCAGGAGCAGATGGATACACCCATCAGTCACTACTGTGAAGACTCTAGGTGAAGATATATTGAGGGATGATAAATAGATAAATTTAGTTGAATTAGCTTTCAACTAAATCCAATAGAAAACTGTAATTTAATAATTAAGGAGTATTTCGTGTTATCTGTGTAAGAACAATAGTTTCACTACCTCAAAGCAGCATAACTTGTGCATTGACTTTTTTCCCTTAACAATGTAGTATTTATATTCTTTAAAACACCAGGTTTGATGGAAGTCCAATGAGAAACAGTTGAACAGGTTATGTCACTACTAGTACAAATGTATTTTGTACAGTTACAAATTTGCAGGGTGACTAGTCTGAGAAAGAGGGTTCCTCTAACTTTCTCAGCTACTTACCTTCCTCCTGTCCTATAATTCTGGTTTTAGTGAGTGAATGCAACCACCTTATTATTCTGCATGAGCTTAACCATTGGTTTACTTTGTCTTGTTCTCCTGCTTAAGAACTTAATTGAAAAAAATATTTACTTGCCAATAACCACCGACGAAGTACTCAGCTGGAAAACATGTCTTCCAGCTTGGATCCTTCAAGAAAATTTGTTGTGTGGAGTCCTTTTAGACTATTGTTTAGCTTTTTCAGCTTTTCCATAGTAACATCTTAATTTAAATATACTTTCTTTCAAACTAAGAATGTACACATTGGAGTACAAAAGACCTGAAACTGCCAACCACCATTATGCTGAGTAGTACCACATAGACATCAATGGGGTAATGATATTATGTATTAAAGCACAACTGAACATAGTAAAGACAATGTATTCTAGAACAGGAATACTCAACAGATGGCATAAAAAGCCTCCCCGACCTCTTTAAAGCCCGTGAAACTAACGTATACTTTACAATTTGTTACAAGGTTAACCAAGAAAGAATGGGAAAAACATACTGTTATAAAAACAAAAATCTTGCAGCTGGAGGACAAGCTGGATTCCATCCGTAATCTTAGGTCATGACCTTCTGAATGATGCCCTCATGCTTCTGATTCCATAGCTGGATGTACACTGAACTAACAGTATTTTTTAAGTTGAATACATAACTCCAAAATATAATACACATATATACAGGGAAGTATGTTTGTTGATCTAATGGATTGAGCAAGAACAAGTTGGAACAAGGTTGTATGGTTAGCTGGCTATACAATAAAATGCACACATAATTAGTTGACTCAAGATTTTAAAGAAGTCAACAGATGAAGAAAGTCGTTATCCACTTCACTTCCACTGATCTTTTAGTTGGAAAGGGACAGGGACAGCAGAGATGAGCTGCTGTGACACCCCTGAAAAGCCTTTTGCTCTGAAAATCAATGTATTTCAAAAAGTTTGAAAGTGGTACCTCCCAGAGATAAGTTACAAATAAGAGGAAGGCAGCAAAAAGCTGAAGCTATTAATTTTTTTCCAGATTTGCATTCAACAGTTGAGGGGTTCTTTAATTTAATGCTGAGCATTTCTTCAGAGACAGAATTTTAAGTACTAATTTTCAGGGAGAAAATTAAAGCAATTACATTACTCTCTTTGCCTTTCCCTCTTCAACTGTTTCTGGAATATACAGTGCATTTCTGAGGTGATGAGAAGAATTTGTGATTTGTTGGCAGCTGAGTGCCACTGCTCTGCTGCTGCTGCTGCTGCTTTGAGAACCAACCTGTGTGGAAGCCTCTCCTATCCTAGCACTGCCTGACTTGAATTAGCTTGCAAGCAGAATAAGATGCTTCTCCCATTCTGTGGTTTCTACTTCAAAACACAGCATCATTCTTTTCCTTGTGCTCTTCCTTTCAACAACCCTGCATCTAAGTTTTCTCTCCCTTCTACTATATAGTTGTCGTCTCATACCAACCCAAATGCGTCTTCATGAGGAAACCACCAGCTTCCTCTTCATATTCTCCTTTCTTCTCTTCTTTTCCCACATAGTATTGCTTTGATATCTTCCAAAGGGAAGCTGACAAAATACAATGCAATTACAACTTTCTATCTCTTTCTCCAACCATCAGTTTCTTACTGGTCCGACTAACCAGGTCCTCTCTCCTCAGTGGAGATACACTCGTTGCCTTTTGTTCATCACCTTTCATGCCCTGCTGGCTCTCCCTTTTCAAAATACTAATTTGCTTTGGTTTTAGAAAAAAATATATAAACGTAAAAATATCAGCCTCATCTTTGACCTCATCCGACAGTACAACTATTGCTCCAGCTGCCTTCTTCTGTTAATTAATAATTAAACATATACTCACAAACACAGCCTGAAGTTGTTTACTAATTTCACCATATACTTCTACAACCTGTTTCCCATTGTTTGCACTCAACTAAACCTCTTCACATCTCACATTTCTAATTGCTTCACTGGCATGCTTTGCAAAAGATCCTTCTAATCCCTCATTCAGGCTTTCTGTAACAGTTTCTTCATATCCTGTTCCTGGTACTCCTAATATTTTATCTGAGTAATCTCAAACATACAAATTCAATTCTGTCTATATGCTGAGAGCAGACAAATCTGCCTGTCAACTCCTAAATTGTACAGTTTCTTTACACATACCCTATTTTAAGGTTCTCCCTATCTACTTAGTTCTCCAAGGCTACTATCTGAGATGTCTCCTCACATAGTTTAGTTAGCTTTCCCTCTTTTCATCACATTAAATACAAGCTGCTTGTTTTCATTTTCAAGGATCTGTATTGCCCACCTCTGCCCTTCCTCTTCCCCCATTATCCCTCATTTACTCTTCAAGGACAGACAGTGTATGTTAAGACCATACCGACCACTACTGCTTTACTGTTTCTTTGTATTCCCTCTCTGACCATACTAATCTGTAGTCTCCTGATTTACATGCAGCTTAGGGAGCCCTTCCAGTTGTGTATTTTTTAAGTGCACACCATGATGGGATCTCTGTCTCTTCCTTAGGCATGAATACAAAACAAATTATAAACAAAGCAACCAAACAACAAAAAAAATTCTTTTGCAGAGATACCTCTATCTAGGAAGTCTACCTAGAGCAAGAACAACTTGAGAGCGAGCTCTGCCCCACTGCTCTGTGGAAATAGAATAATAAAGAGATGTTGCAAACTTCTGGTTATTTAATAGCTACCTTCAGGATTCAAAGGGAAATCTTGCATCCTAAACCAAAACCAACAACCTTGAGAAAAATTGCCATCAAGTGTATTGAACCATATGAAGTTAGGACTCTCAGTGGACCGTGTTTCTTTCCCTGTGTCCCCTCAGCCTCCCAGGAAAGCACAAGGGAGCATAACTACCTCTAACTGAGGGTGGTTCTCCCCTTCACTGCTTCTGTTAGGACTGCATCTATTGCTCTGCTGTTGCCAAGGAGCTCTGCAGTGAGAGTATAACAGAGCCCTCTCTGTCCTCCTCCTGGTTCAGAACTTGTGTCTGAACCTGAAGTACTGCAAATCTAGGGTATCAACACAAAATATTTGTCTACAGAAACATAAATCAAGGGCACAACAACTAAAATCAATGTGTTTCTGAGGAATACATATCACGGAATGAGAGGTCTAAGTCTTCTTTAATGGAAGTTTCTTTTTCTAAAAGGAACAACCCTTCATCCTGGAGTCTCCATTCTTTCCAGGGCTGCTTCCTTTCTGCAGGTGTTTTTAGACTCTCAGCATGGAAGGGAAGAAAATACTGTGTAGAAAGGAAGGGGATCACTGCATAGGAAAAGATCTGGAGGTAGATCTGGTTTCTACTGCTCCCTGACTTCTCAGCATCTTAATTCCCTCAGCAATGAAATTGATACAACATTACTTAATAGAGGTATTGTGAAATCTTAATTAATGGTTATAGAGCACGTTTAGATGGCAAGATGATACAAATCATGGGCATGCACACCATTATTTCTACACAATAAAACCATAGTTGCCTGCCTTTTTTTTTTTTTTATAATGTATCTATGCACAGATTTTCTTCAAAGGCTATCTTTAAATCTACAAACCCACCACAATAAAATCAACTGTTCTACTAACCAGCCTTGGATATCTTTCAGGAGAACAAATGAGAACATCATTGACTAAAGTATCTCAACAATCTTTCCTCCATAACACACAGAAGTTTTTTCCTGTCCTCTATATTCATATTAAAAACGCTGTGTTTTATCAGCAGCTTGAAAAAAGCAAAGTGAACGAGCATCTTTTACTACTTTAAGAGCATATGAAAGAAGCTGGTAAGGCAAGCAAGGTGAGGCATGTTCAACATGAGAAAAATTATTTCCATTCTAGGTTGATCCCTCAGTGTGCTGAAACCCTGCCTGTTTTACAGGGGCAAAACCCCTGGTTGTTTACATTGCAAACCATTCTAGAGCAGGACACATGTCCTCCACTCTAGTAGGTTCTGGCAAACCAAATGCACAACATGAACTTTATTAATCACTTTGCATCGCTTTGTTTTCTGAAAACTAAATGCAGCAAATATTTGTCTCCTTGCACTGACCCGAAATACCCAGTCACGAAGAAACCCAATTGATATTTTTAATTGTGAAACTATGTGTTCTTGTGCAAAAATCTTGTATAAAATGGATTCTGCCTCCAAATTCCATAATTAAAACACTAGAGAAGTACATCAAATACAGAATTACCTATTTATCCAGCAATTTTTTTCATCCATGAGCTGAAGGAACAAAATGTAATCATAAACACCAGCTAACGTAGTAAATGTAATCTCCTGCTTATAGAGATAAACATAAACTGCTCCAACCTAAAAGGAGACCTTGATTTCAGCAGTTCTGTTGAAGCTCACCAAGTCATCCAGCTGTGTACCAGAAACTTCTGAGTGTCTGCCTCTGCAGTCTCCTGGCAAATGTAAATGAATCTACATTTAAAATTCTGGAGGGTAGTTTGTAAGTCCCAAACCTGACCTGAGTTTCAACCTCTTTATTGCCAAGTTTTAAATGGGAAAAAAATACTGTTATCTTTTTAAATAAACCTTGCAAAGTTCTTTAATAAGCCAATCACAGCTATTAGTTTCAAATTTAGAGCTGAAGGTCAATCTGATATTGTGAACTCTGTTTCTATGAAGAGATACAGATGTGAATGATGGTACAAATCTCCTTGATGTGAAGTTTTAGGCTAGATATACCATTTTGTACAGCCCTGATTCTACTTCCTTCCTTTCCCATCCACTGTTTACGATATATGGTGATTATGTGAGGATGTTACTTGGCTTCAGATCTTTCCATTCTCTTCATCTAGGTGAATTTTAACTACATCTCAACAACAGTTTTCATATTCAGATCACTTACCAACCTTTTTTATTTCATAGGCCAAGCATGATCAGTTCTGAGGGGGATTCCAGTGGAAAACCTCTCAGCTGAAGGAAACCTGTTTTGGAGATCCTATTCTATCACCTTACCTGGCATCTTTTCTAAAGCAAATGTTTTCAAAAAGTACAGAAAAACCCGTATGCACGTTCCTTCTCCCTCCCCAGTGAGACACATGACATCTGGGCTAGTTCTGCTTTTTCATTCCTTTTCTCTCCCTCCCTCCTCTATTCTCCCCAGACATATCTGTATCAGCTCTGATAACCTATTCAAATTACAGCTCAGGTAATTAAAATCTGTTTAACAAATCCTCCTTCAATTCTAGTTCAAAGCTAGAATGCAATGTCACTGTGAGTCATTAAATGCTTCTACTTCTTCCTAGAAATAGATATATATGAGAGGCAGTTGAAGTGACTCTTTTATGTGTAGCTTTTAAAGGATGTAGGATGAAAGGTGCTATGTAAGTGTAAGATATACTTTTTCGTAGTCCAATGTCGTAGTGAAAGGTTGTAATTAGTGTAAGCACTGCTTAACATAAATCAGAGATTTGCATTCAACATTTCAAACGCAACATCTTGACAAGATGTAGATTATTTTATGTTGGACATAAAAAGCAGCTTGTAGTAAAATATTGTAATGACGATCTGAAGCAGCTTTGAAATCTATAGATGACAAGGTACTGAAATTAGGGAGGCCTGACTTGCTCTGCTAGGTCATCAGACAGACTTGGTTTGATTTCACCTTAAATTTCTTGCTATTGTTTTATTTCTGGTGAATTCTAAATTCCTTAAATATTAAAGCATTTTGTTGGTGTTGCTGTTCTGGTTGCTTTTCGAAACTAATTTTGTTTTGTACAAGATATGGTGAATGTTTAAACTAGAGAGAAATGCTAGGAGAGCAGAATGTTCTTAGCACTGCTGGATATTTCAAGCCTGTGATTTATTTGCAATGTAATTCAATTATTAAAAATAGACAGTATTTTTATATCTTTCAATTCTGCTATACACCAAATCACAAAAGCCAGATATTTTCTATTAGTGTTTGATAGCATGTGGTTACTGAGGCCATAAAAAAAAAAAAAAAGGGCACTTACAGTTTTAGTATAAACTATGATTAATTTTTATTAGGATGATACATTTATATATTATAAACTGACAATTTATTTGTAGATTTTTTTTCCTGCAAGTTTAGTAGTTTCCCTTGGTGCAGAATGCAGAATTGTATATGAGATATTTGAGTGTCTAAAACGATGTATGATAAATGAAGTAGCATGCTACTTATACGCTTATCATGTTCCCTGACTAGCAACAGGTTCAGCAAAGGGCACAGCCAGTAAATGAAATTTTCCACCAGGACAATATATCATCACAAGAAATGTATGCGTTGGAAACTTACAAGCTTGCTCGAGATGCGGACAAGGTGTGAAATGGTAAAAAATGAAAAGCAGAAACAGCATATAGTAAATTTCAAATTCAGCTGTATTTCCATATTGGCTGAGCCTGGTGCTTTAACTGTTTGAAGTAATGTAGTTTAGAAAATAATAAACACATACACACAAATTTAGCTCTGTTTTAATGCTAGGATAAACTTCCTTCATTAGATATCCTATAACTACTTTTGAGAAAAGAAACTGTAAAGCATCTAGTGAGAATATTTTTTTAAAATCCCCTTCAGAATCAAAAT
Source organism: Phalacrocorax carbo (assembly GCF_963921805.1). Lineage (NCBI taxonomy): Eukaryota > Metazoa > Chordata > Aves > Suliformes > Phalacrocoracidae > Phalacrocorax > Phalacrocorax carbo. The sequence goes on from NC_087514.1 coordinate 112,135,770, forward strand.
ATAAAGCAACGTCTTTGAATGCATATTTCTTCCTCAGAGTTACAGGTAGAAAATCTGCTCCAGGAAACATTTATCATATCTTTCAACACTCTGTGGAGAGCACTAATTAAAAATAATAATAATAATAAAAAAAAAAAAAAAACAAACAGGAAAAAGGGAATGGTATCTGTATATTTCCCAGTAGAATTTAGTTTGTTTACAAAAACATTTCATAGTTAAAATTTCTGACATATAACTATGGAATCCTAACACACTATAAATACTCCTGTTTTCTTGCAGAAAGGTACACCAAATACCAAGGAGAAACTTCTTGGCATTCTGGTGGTAGGTGGAATCATGGCTAAAAATAAATCGAGACTGTCTGTTTTTATGGCTACCAGCTGTACAGCCTCACTGGAGAGAGATGAGCATTGGAAAAGCTGGTCAAATTCTGGAATTCTGTCTGAAAGAAGCTTCTGGAACTTCTTGAAGTTTAACTGCTACACTGTAAGAAATCTAGCATAATGACATTGGCTTGTGTTTATGTGTTATGGTAGTGGCTGTATTTAAGCACTTGAATAATTTTATAAACTGAGTAGCAAATACTGCTCTTTTCTTACATAATTTCTGGATAAAATACACCTCTGGAGAGATCTGGCTGATTTAGTTTTACTGTGCACAGTAATTTTAAAACCAGCAGAACATACTTTGGGCCATAATGTCTTTCTAATCGCTTTTCTTTTAATTTTTTTACTAGAAAAGTCGCCCTCTCTTATCTTTCTCCATCTCACTTCCAACTAGCAACCCTTCTTCCACAGCCCACTCAAAACAGAAGCAAAATACATTTACATTTACAGTCACACTAAAATATTTATTTCATAAATGTTCAGTTCCTTGCCAACATATGTTGCAATGGACATCGTGTTTCCATGGGCTGAATAATTGCCATCTTATAACAAAGATGATAGTGACAAAGAGTCACAGAGACATGCGCAAAGGAGTAATATTTTTTTAACGAACCAGAAGCAGCCCCTTGTCTGGACGTAGACTTGCCCTGCTCACTTTCTAAGCTTTCCTAATGGCAGTGCTGATGCAATTCAGCCAAGCATTTTGAATGGAGAGCAAGAGAGACTCTCTGATGCACCATGCCTCCAGAGAGAAACTGTCTCACATTCTTAGGCTGGCTCTCCCAAGTGCTTCGTTTTTTCATCCCCTGCATTTAGGTTTTCTGTCTTCCCCCCCACAATCACAAAATCTTGACCTGAATGAAATCAAAGGGAATTCTGCTATTCCATCCAATGGGGCCAGGACTTCTCTTCACATTTTTGCTTAATTCCAGGTTTTCCTGATTTATGTTCTTTGGCTTTATGCTTAACATTTTTGTGTCTTACCATCTATTTGGATTTACTGTTTCTCTACCCATCTCGAAACCAGATTTAATTTTCGTTTTGTGATTTTCTCTAGCCTTTTACCCTCATAATACTAATTCAGAACCAAAGATTTCCTGCTTAGACAGGCTGCTGTCTCTTGAAGCACAGTGAATCAAAGTCCAAAACCAAACAAACAAAAGTCAATGAGAGCTCTTTGGGGTTTAAATGGACAGAATTCAATAAAGTCCATGTTCCTTCTAGAACATGACGCTAGACCCTGTCTAGTCATAGTCCTCTGGAAATTTAGCTCTGAATTCCCAGTTTCAGCAATAGCTGTTTAAGAACTAACTCTAAGGGAAAATCATTTTGTAGAGGAAAACGAGACCACTCACTGCAAGCCTCCAATCTGTGTCCTTTGCTCTCTCACAGGTCTCATGATCTTTGCTATGTCTGGAACAAAAGACCTAATCTGCTTGGTTGATGTCAAATGTCCAGGGTTTATGCACTGTCTGGTTAACTTTGTCACTGAGCAATGACTGTTGTCTTCCAGGGGCAGACTCACTCTCAATACTGTTAGGAGGCCTCATGGGCTCTGTTACCATTTTCAGTGTTGGTATCTCCTGTGCCAGCTCTTTGTGCCACTGTCTGAGTCCAAACACTCAGGCACCACTCTGTAGTTCCAAAAGCCAAACCCTCTTATTCATTCACAGAGTAGTTTCTTTACTACTATTACTCTATTCCGTTCTTTCTGTATATCATATACACCTTTTGGGACAACTGGCATTTTTTCAGTGCCATTTGTTTCATCCTGCCTTGGTACACGGGTTGCAACTTCCATCTTCCACCCAGTTTCTGTTCTTTCCTCCAAAGTGTTCTGCTACTTGGGATTGTTTTCTTGTTCCATAGTGTTTTGGTATTCTTTTGTTTAACATATCAAATTGACATTAGCATCCTTGAAATATTCTGTATAACTACACAAATATATAGATCTCGTTCACTTTCTTCTTGTTTTACAGAGGATAAGAAGACCTGCAGTTAACCCTGATAATCATCTTTTTACTTGCTACCCTTCTCAGGGGTGTGAATGAAGATAAAGACAATTGAGTTTCATCACTGCTGCCATGGCATAATGCAACATGAACTACCTAAAATATTTACAACTTTTTAACATGTTATCAGAGATAAAATCTTTTGGAAGGACCGTAAGAACTAATGATTTTAGTTGGCGAAGGAATATGTTTCTTTAATTGTTTTGTACCTTTTTCCGTTGCTACTTCAATACCTTTCTAATAGTTTATTCCTTCTGAGATAAATAATATACTTACCATTATAAAACATATTATTCCATAAATTGCCACGTGGGGAATCACAGGATCTTAATTAAGGGAGAGAGCAATGATTTAACTTTTATATCTGGTTTCAAAAGCCCGGGGACATTTTCCTCTCAGTCTACACGACACTGTGGTCTCTAAAGGAGCCATTTAGTACCCATATGGCTCCTAAAATTCATTCTGCTTTCTTCCTTAAAAATGTCAGCATTCTTATCTTACTTTGGCACAATGTACACTCACCTTTATGGGCATAATTAGTATACAAACCAAATAAAAGAAAAAATACCACAAGCCTATAAGAAATAGGTGCTGTAAAAAAGAAGTTTACAAAATAAATTCTCTATTGCAGACTGTAGAAAATGAATGAGCTGCCCATAAAAGTGCCAGGTTTATTCTTGCTTCAAAGTGCCGTACAGATACTAGGTTTATATTCTAGGTTCTACATTCAAAGCAATATTTAAGCACTGATTTTTCCAATTCTTTGAAGCTTCCATCGATTTTTCTATAAGCACTTCTCCTTTTCTACCTAACTAAAGATGGCTGGGACCTTTGTCGACTAGCAGCTTTACAGCTCAGAGTAGGACAACCCACATTGCCCTTAAGGAGCTCTTTTGTCCATTTGGAGGGCCACAGGAAACCATCAGAAGCAGCAAATGCAGTTAAGAGAAGATCTGTCTTCACCATCTCTTTGAACTCCCTGAAGACAACATGAGGAATCATCAACTAGTCGTGTATTAGTGTAAATAACCTGGATTTATGATTTTGCAATATTACCTTGTTGTTTGTTCAGACAAAAAAAAAGGCTCCAACATGGGGCAACACTCAGTCTTTTATCATTCCATCAACCAAAGGCCATGGACTAATATTCCAAAGTATATTAATAATCCTTTCCCTCACACACTGCAAGACCAAGAGAAATACAGCTCTCCTTACATTTTCCTTTGTGCTTGATGAACATAATCTTGATTTTACTGGAATTCTCCTGTAGTCATTTTGACACCGGTCAACCATCGATTTTAGTGATACAAGATTATCCCTGATATTCATCCTTAGAAGACAGCTAGATTATATGCCCTGAGTTTATGGATATTACAGGATTCATGTACTTATTTACTGGGGGGTGGGAGGGATGAAAGAGAGACAGAGAAAGATAACAGAATAAGCAACGGAATTAGATGCACACTTCTATGTAAAATAAACTTCCCAGTCTTTAAAAGCCTAAAAAATTAAATGATGTCAATAAAGATTGGTAGCATTTTAAATTAATTCCAGTAGAAATAGGTCCACTTAACTAGGGTCAGGAGGAAAAACAATAGAAAAAAAATTGGCTTTTGTGGTTCATTTAAAACACAGCCTCAAAAGTAAAACCTGCTGATCGCAAGTGCTATGAGTCTGAGGTTACATGAATTTAATATTAACTTTACAAATCAGGAGTTTTATGATGAAATGGATATCTCTTCATTAGAAAACCCCCAACTACTTTGTGGTCTGTGGAGACGTTATCTGATCATTCAGTGATGTACTTGTGGTTGGTAAAAATGGGGACCCTAAAGATCATCAGAGCCAAAGTCTCTTCCCTGAGGCCTTTTTACTCTGCTGACACTTACTGAAAATCTACCAGCAATACACTCTCCAGAGCAGCAATCATTAACTCATTCAAAGTCACAGGCGAAAGGGTCTGGGGTTAGCAACTATTAATTAGTGTAATTATTCCCAGGATGACAATTACCAGCTGCAGGATCCACTTAACATCTATTCTCAAATCTTGTCTTTCTGCAATGCTAATGTTTCTAATAGGCTCATTTACCACCATTTACTGATTACATTCAGTATGGTATACTGTTTCAGATGGACAGGACGGAAAGCCAATACCTAATATTGACCTTTACAGTATCCAGTGATTAGAAAGGCTGCTCCTACCATTATAAGCCACATCATTCTATTGAAAAATATATATACTGTTTGTGATAGATTTGTGATATTTCTCCTCTTTCAAATATGCTTACAAAATTAATTTGCTGGAGAAATAACATGGCATGTTTCAAACTATATTCTTCAATAATGAACTTGTTCAAACCAAGACATTGCATACATTAGTTGTACAATTTGATGTTTAAGACTATTTCAGCTAACTGTGATATTCACATGGCATAATTTCAAACCTGATTCTCTAGTCTTCATTAGAAAGAAAAAACAATGAGAAGAGGTACAAGCCTACAGCGTGTGTTTGCTTGGCAGTGTCCAAATCCTGCATGGTGCTGAGCCATGTTGAAACCCTGGGAAGTTCAAAGAAACTAGAATGTTTGGCATTCATTTAAATCAGACCTATATATTTCCTAAAGCAATAGAGAGAAAGAAATAGCATAAATGTAGTTTCACCTGCTTAGGGAATCTAACGCACATCTCCTGTGAACAGGGAGATAAGATGTCCACAACAATCAAGACTTTGATAGGACATAAAACTAATTAATTTAATAACAGAAGGAAGCACACCTTCGATGGGAAGAGTTTTCATTAGATTTTGAAAACTGGAAGTATTCTAAATCCATGATGAGACTAATTTTGCCAAATGCTTTAACAGATCCTACTGATTCCAAAGAATATTAATCTTCTGCCAAATCAGTGTCCTACATTTCAAACTGCATAAACTATGATAAATCAGAAGTTGTACATGGGGACTACAGAAGGAGGAAGATTATCTGTTAGAAGGTAGTACAAGAGTTCCTCTTTCCAATACCAATAAAGTCTGGATTATTGAAACAGGAGAAAGATTTTCTAGTACAAAAGCAGGAGAAGAGTGCAGGGAGCACAGCATCATGTTATTCTGACATGTTTCTCTTTCTTCATTCTCCGAGAAGCTGACAGCAAGAGCAATCAGGGATGTCATACACTGAATATCAGAGTTCAAAAGGGACAGAGGAACAGAAGTATGGTGGCATGTTTTCTGGAGAAGCTTTAATTCTTTATTCTTACTATGCTGATAAGTCACAAATCAAAAGAGAACATATTTTTAAAACTGTTAATAAACTGTTTCAGAGTGGTAACACGCTACTTTAGCATATATTTTAAAGGGTCTCCCGGACAGTGCCTCAACTATGCAGGAGTAAGTGGAAGCAGCAGTACTGCTTTTAAATGTGCTGCTAGATTGTATTTGTGAGCATTTGATGTTCTTTAATAACCTCAAGTAAAAGGCTGAATGAATTCAACAACAGTAGCTGAAAAAAGTGCAGTGAGTCATATTATAGGAAAATGGAGAAAAGGATACAGGACTCTCCACTGAACACAATCCTATATTGTAGGCAATCTGTGATAACACCCTTTTCATTTCAGTTCAGTCCCATAAAATTACCACTAACATTACAACTCATGCAGAACACAGATAAATGTAAAAATGTCACAGAATTCTTCCAGATGGGACTTTTAGTTCCACTAGATCACCATCTACTTTTTTACTTGTCTAATATTTCATTACAACCTTCCATAAGTTAATTTTCTTTCCACTGACCATGTAAATCACAAATCAATTTTCATTTAAAATGCCTGACTACAGATTGCTCCTGAAAGCTCAAAGCATATGCTTCAGTGAGCTCTCCAACATTCTTAATGCACATTAGAAAAATGTTGTGTTTTTTTAAAAATCTTTTTAAAGGAATTAATTTTACATTAAAGCCTGGCATGAGACCCAAGTAGTGGTACTCCTCCCTTCCCTCTCCTCCCCCCACCTCTAAAAAGCAAGTACATTTTTGAAATGCAACCGTATGTAGAGCTAAAAGTCTTTCGTGACAATGACATTTGTTTCTAAACCAAAAATTCAGGCAAAAATATAAACCGTTTTAGATTTGCAGAAAGCAGGCATGATTGCTTAATCCCAGACTCCTACTGCAGTCATGTACTTCTCTAGGGGAAAAAAGACAGAAAAGGAAGAAAAGGAGGAAAACCATTCACAGTTCGGCAATTGGCTGTGCTTTATTCAAACCATTCTTTTTCTCATATTCTAACAGAACCTTTGTGTGGGCTAAAATGTAAGACTGAATATTACCAACTTTACTTAGATAAGCAGCCATCCTAAAACCAATGGGATATGCCTGTGAGACAAGCAGGGTTCAGCCTTTAAAACAATCTATAAGAAATGTTCCATAGGAATGCCCAGAAAAAATTCTGAAACAGTGTTCTCTGAAATGTTCTTTTCTTACATTAAATTAAACATAGTGCTGTCCCCCTACAAATTTGCAACATACATTTCGCAGACTGGTCTTGGGAGACATGGTTTCTATGGCTGGTTTTGCTACTGGGCTGCTGAGAAACACAGGGCAGTCACTTCATTACTCTGTGCCTTAGTTTCCTTGTTAGTAAACACTGGATCATTAAAATGACCCTTTTTCATATTAAACAGGACCACTTAAATGCCTGAGCTGACATATGCATAACCATTTGCTGAATCAGTAAAAGGCAGGAGCGATCTCGTGGTCATTTAACTCTTTCCATAGGAAGCCTATACTTCCTCACACCAGGAATTTCTGTGCTGTTTAATTTCAGATTGTTTTCACATGTTCTTGGTACTTGAGAACCTCAGCACCAAACCCTGAAGGACAAATGGAGTATTTGTGAGCAACCTGGTGTGGTGGGAGAAGGAAGGGTTGTATATTCTCTTGGAATACAAAGGAAATGTAACCTTTTCTAATGGCATGAGCCCATATCACTGAAGTCTAATGAATTGATTAAGTGCAAGGGGAGACAGAAGTGTGGATCCTCCAAGTCTCTTTCCTGACCTGAACCCACATGCAGGCCTCCCCTTCACTCTCTTTTCCTCTGCTTGCCTGGCATATCCATATTTACCATGTCTCCCTCCACCTTTGGGATTGTCCTTCCATCTCTGAAGTTCATTTCCGTGCTGTTTTGCACCACTCTATCACAGCTCTTAGCAAGACAGTACATCTTTGAATCCCAAGCTCTTGAAGCACTCTGACATCGGGATTCTAGCTTGGGGGTGATGGAGAGGGTGTCAGTTTAAATAAGGCTGAGTGCTCATGACAATTGAAAGTAGTTCTGCGTTAAGTGGGGCTCTTTCTCATAATGCAATGTGTCAGTGCTGACCACTGATATGGGGGAGGGGAAAGGCTCTTGAGCAGTCTCTGTAAATAGGGTCTTGCCAAACCATTTGCAGGTTATAGTCAGCCAAACCTTGCGGGGCTTCACATAGCGTTTTTTAAAACCCAAACTCCCAAATGTCAACGGGGCCTCAAGCATCACATCTAATGTGAATCTGCCTCACTAAAACTGAGAGTTGAGGGCCTCCGGATTTGGCTTTGTGCTGGCATATCACAATCGCCACTTGGAGCTGACGACTTGTAACAATGATGAGGAATTACTTCGGATGTGAAGATGTGTGGGGAAAAATGTTTACTTTGCTTCCTGATTTAGAGAAAACCCATCATCTAAGACGGAAGCTATTCACAACAGTGAAGTCTCCAAAAACTGGAATCTTTAAAGAGTAGTGATTACTGTGAAGAAAACCTGTCTTGTCCTTTAACAAGACTTTTAAAGACAACTACTTTATCTTTAGCTAAAGAAACAAGCAGTGGGTTGAGTTAACTGACCAATCAGTAAAAGGCCCACAAAAACACTGAATGTGGGAGATACCTATGAGTTGGTTCAATTGGATGGCTAGCTTACTTTTTTTCTCTTTTCCATTTGCCTGGCCAGCTAAAGGGCAGAAGGCTGTGCTTTTTGAGTTTTACCTCACTTTTCATTTTTCTCCTCATATTTCTTTTAGTGGCTTTTTGTTCAATCAGCAATGGATTGGCAAATGTTTCTAATGATTAAGAGGTGAGGAACCAAAGAGGAATCCCAATTACAGTGGTCAGAAAGCACACTAGACACTTGAGAGTCTTTCCATTAACTAGATTCTCTACCTCTTTATATTACTTTGTGAAATTCTTCTCAGAAAAAGTTTCTATTCCTCAGCCTACTGGCTAGAGGCTCCTGGATGAGGGTCTAGCTAAAGCTCAAAGGAGGCAGTAGAAGTATATGCACATGCTCATAGGTACAAGAAGGGTTGTGAAAAAAAGGAAAAATATGAAGGCATATTAGAAAGAAAAGGAAAACAAAGACTTACCATGAAAACTATGCACTCTCCTGAGAGTCTTTTCAACCACCCATGTTTTCATGAATTCTGAGTACTTCCTGATGAGGAGACTAACATCCCTATAGAAAACATGAGACTTGGGAAGCCTATGTTTCCTCTGTGAATCACAGACTAGCAAATACAGATCAGAACTTCAGATTTACATGTCTGTGTGCCCATTTCAGTGCCTATCCATAGATTTATATACAAACATCATTCAGGTGTTCCATTTTCAGCATTTTGCCTACAATTACTAAACAATTCATTACAGCTGCTGTTGGCTAAAATCAGAGCTGCCAAGTTAAATTTAACTCTGCAGGTTCTGATGGCAGAGTCTTATTTATTACATAAGCCACAGAACCCTGCAACCTGGACACTCAGTGCTCTAACAGGAGCCTCTACCTAAATAACATTGCTCTGAATCATCAGCAATGTAGGCTTTGTTTTCATTGCATGTACACCAATCACCAATCACTTCTTCCTGAAGCACTAAATACAGGTTTAAGGCTATGCCAACGTTAGTAATGATTCACTGCAGTATGAGAGGATCAGTAGATAGAGGTAGCTGGCTGAGTCATCCCTTTCCTCTAGTTGCCATTGAGGGTTTTTACTTGGACTGTATTTACTCTGCTTTCTTGCACTGAATGTACGGATCTTGAAGCTGTCCAAAGAGCCAACCATTGGTTTGTGCCTTTGTTTCTCCACTTTGCTCTGGAATGCAGTTGGCATGCACCTGGTGTGGAGCTTCTAGTTTAGTTTCCTGCAAAAGAAATCTGTCTACGCACATCAAACTAACGTGAGGCAAATGGTGAAACCAGAGGGATTAATTTCAAGTCTGTTCTACTTCTCCAAACCAAAATACTTCAGTAGATGCAGCTTGCTATACAGTAAGATTTATTTTATGAATAATGGCTTACCACCTGCCTTCCTACACGACTTCAAGGAAAACTTTTCCCTTACTAATACCAGTAAGTTTAGGTTTCTCAGCCCTGGTTTCTAGTCTCCACCATGCCATTTATGAAATGATCAGATCAGGAGACAAAGAGAATCAAGTGGTATGTGACTGTATAAATTGCTCTGTATTGGAAATCTCATCCCATTCTGTTATTTACTTTTCTCCAAGTAAGATAATTATATTTGTATAGGTATAGGTATAGATATAGATTAGATGTTACATTACAAAGCCACAAGGGTTCATGATCTTGTTAACATGATGGTTGTCATAGTTTGTTTTGTTTTGCATGAGCAAGAGCTCATTACTGAGAACCCCTGTCATTCGCATCGACTTGTGTCTTCTTAATGGAGCATTTCTGAAATGAATGGCAGGACATATACATTTCAATTCAAACTGTACCTTGGAGTCTTGCTCCCACCTAAGTCAATGGGGCTTCAGGACCAAGGAAGCTTTATACCTTGTGTTTTTACAGGAACACCCTCTTCCCCTGTTCATTGTGCTTTTAAGGAAGACCAAAAGGGATTTTCAAATTATTTTGCTTTCAGGCATTACTTCAAGCCGGTCTATTTGGCTACCTTCTGTACTACGTTACTTGCACACTTAGGCTCCCCTAGGTTCAAAAGGTGCTATAGTTCTTTGTATTCCTTGCACTGCAGTAGGATGCCGTGATGCAAATACACAAGCCTTACCCTGTCTTGGTTCGCCAGAATGGGTATAGTTTGCTGTGCAGAAGAGGTGAACTAAAAACAAGTCTCACTGCTGGGGAGGGTAATAGCAGCGCTGCTTTTGCATCAATCCCCTGCCAGGCAATCCATAGACTGACACTGATGGTTGCTCTGGAGGGAGTCACTTACCCGCCAAGCTAGAGGTAAGATGCCAGATAAGCAGTAGCCTGTAAAAAGGGATTAAAAGAAGAGAGAAAACCAGGGGGAAAGATTAAGATAATTTACCCTTGTATACCGTATCCATCATAAATCCCATTGTCAGTATCTATTGTTCAAGTACCTGACAAACTTCTGTTTCTATCCTCTCCATAAAAGCCTCCATCATATGGAAAGTTGCGTACCTTTCATGGTTTTATAATAAACTGGAAGTGAGTAACAGTGCGATATCAAAGGAAATAAAACTCCAGTTGCTATTGCTGCTGGGGTTGCCTTCAGAATGTGGCTTATACAATATTTCATCTGTGCTGACACCTTTCACTCTCAATTATTTGGCTGCTGTCAAAACAAATCAATCATATTATAGCACTGTGTCTTCATGTTACCACTCCACTGCAAGTTAGCTGCATTAGCTTTGAAATATATGGAAGTATAAAATTTATCTCTATTATTTATTCAATACAACTTTCTCCCTTGTGAGTTATCTCACAAACATAGCAAACTCCAATTATCTGATGTCAAACGTTGAATATATATAAATACTACTTAGAAATTTTAAAATAATGGTACTCATGGGAACATAAATGCATAAAGATACACTTGATAAGTCTTACACTTACAACCAATGATATTCTTCTGACAAATGGAACAAATAGTATATGTTTTTAATTTTGGTTGCAACTGGCCGAAGTGCTTATATTAGATAAATGTAATTTCATAAGACATAACTTTGAACTACCACTCCTGCTAGAGCAGAGGAGAACAAAGATTTAAAGAACTGATTTTGTTACCAGTAAAATGAATGGGGGGAAAAAAAAGGCTGGGACTTAATATTTTTTAAAGATGCTACAGTGCTGGGAGGGGAACATGGTCTTCCTTTACAGTTCACAAGTATTGATTTGGGAAAGGAAAAGCTAAAGTTTCGAAGAGAGAATCTGAAAGTGATTGCTCTGTTCACATTGCTAGACTTACAGTTTTCAGAGAACATGTACAAAATTTGTTCTTGAGAGGTTTTATCCTTTTAAAAAGAAACAAAAGAAACAACTTTCAGGTTGCCAATAAGTGAATTTCCTGAAAATGTACCCCTGTCATTTCCTTGTTTTTCAGACAGGATTCATGTCCTGTTACAACTGCATCTTCTAAAATACAGAGGCCCAATACACTGGGAAAACTACAGCAGGTTTATCACCTCCAGGTGTTTACCTCTTCCTCATTTATTACTGCTGATGTAATGGGAAATAAGCTGCACAGTACAAAATACACTCAGGAATATTTGGGTTGTGCATAAGTTTTAAAAAGCTAAAATACAAAGGATGGACAGAAACAAACAGCACTGGATGAGGAAAGGGACAAGAGAATGGAATGGGATCTGAAAAACAGAAAGGGAGAGATAGCCAAGGATTAGATTATGCAAATCCAAAGCATCTGCAATGACTTGAATAGAATAAATCACAGAATTGAGATGAGAAACTTGTCTTTATGCTGAAGATTTCTTTTTAACGTTGCATAATTTATCATAACAAAACACAACCAAGTGAAAGAATAGTCTGCAAGATATGTCAAATCTACAGTTGATTAAGTTCAAAAGCAATATTCATGTTAAAATAAATATGAAAAAAATCCCATAGAAGGCGATAGTCTAAGAATCCATATTGGGTTGGATCTTACTAACCTTGGTGGAAACTTCCAATCCTTCTATGGGCTGGAAAAGGTCACTATAGGTCCCAAATAAGGAAAATTCACCTTATTATTGCAGCTACTGAAAAAGAGCCTAGCCTCTTATGTCTACCAACCAGGACAAAACTTAAGAGTTTAGTACATTTAGCAAAGATCTAGCTATGTCTGAGGAGCTCAAGTCATCTAACTGTAGTGATTTAAGCCACTTTGTAGGAAAGCATAGCACTAGCTATCCACACATTCATTTACAGGTGGGAAGGGAGCTGCAGAAAACACATGTGAATTGTCTGCCATCACATGGGATATCTGGGACAGAGCACAGAGCAGGACACAGGTCTCACGTCTGTGCGCTCTGTTACATCTGTCAGAGCAATAGACTTGTAAAGAGAAAACATTCAGGGAATGAAAGCATCTTCAGTGATTGGTAGCAAAATGAGACCAAGGGCTGAAGATCTCTGTAAGTACAGAAACCACCCAGAGCACATAAAATCACATAGAGGTCTGAGGATGAGAAAACACAAGGCATTTCACTTTCATCGCTGCTGATGTCACCAGAGAGGTCCTATTCCCATTTCTAGAGCAATCTCAGTGGTAGGCAGAGTTTTTTTCTCATAAGAAAGAAAAAAAAGATGCTGTAAAATGTGTCAAGATGCAAAAACTTTAAGATTTTAATAAGAAAGTCATAAGTCATCTTCAGAACTTTCCATGACAATTTAAAGAAAAAAAAAAGAGGAGATATTAAAAAAAAAAAAAAAAGAGGAGGCGTGTGCTTCTGTGGTACAGAACCACATAGACTTTAAAGAAATTTCATTTTAAAAATTGCCTCCCAGGTGGTTAACTTGCATGTTCCATGCATTCAAAATTCACACTATTAAAAATGCCTGTAAACCCAGCTGGTCAATAAAGACTTTGTTGTTTTTATGAGTCCCTAAATATATATGCGCTTGATTAGAATCTCACTGGTCTATCAAGAACACAAGTTTGTATCCAGGGAGTTTTTAAAACATGAATCATAGGGATTTTATTAATACAAACACCATGGAAAAACAAAGGAAATTAAACCACAAAGACTATAAATGTCTGACTTAAATCCACTAAGGCAAGGAAATTAAGAGTGAAGGCTGCAAATCCATTCTGGTAATCCTTCTATAACTCACTCTATTGCAGTAAGGAGTCTTGGATCAGCATATGAGTCATGTATGCATAGACCATACAGATCTATCTATCTATTTGCACGTCATCTACCAGTGCATGTAGCATGTATGTTACTATGCGGAGGTTAGGAATGGAGTGACAACCACTAGCTAGGATTTTCACTTGCATTTGAAATTTCTTGGCTTTTGTAAGATTACAGTAAGTTAAGTGCTTAACATTATTGGAATGAGTTTTCTCTACATTAATTTAAATTGTCATGGTCTAAATTCAAGAAGATTAAAGGCTCCTGGAAACAGGTGCAAAGATATACTTTAAAAGCAGCATTAAAATGCATCCATGTTCTGGTTGACAGAAATTTCATTTATAATCCTGCACACACAATATTCCTGCCAGGAGCAGTATCAGTCTGAGTCAGGGGTGAATAAAGGGGTACATTCCCGGAAATGCTAAGGTCTTGCACACCAGTCATGCCACAACTCTTAGCCTAGTGATCATGTCTGCTAGAGGGTAGTTAACCAATAGATTTTTGGTGGAAATTTTGGAGAGGAGCAGACTACTTCTGTCTTTCCCATCTGCTTCTTGGCATAGAAGTCTGGAAACTTAGACTCTGCTAAAACTTGGCCTGCAAAGTTTAAGTAGGTGTGAACACTTTGATTTCAGAATTAATTTGATCTACATCACATCATTACATCTCGCTGATGTCGTTCCATAACCAAACCATTAGTAGTGAAAAAATATGCGTGTCTAGGGTCTATTTTGGGTGGAAGTCAACAACAGAGCACACAAGCATTAAGACTACTGCATTTTAATGTCTCTGACAGTAGGCCTTTAACTTATGGGGCAGAAAATCCAAACAACAAATAGCTAACACACTGGGAGTGATCAATAAACAACTAGTAACTAATAAAGCCCTGAACCTTTCACATTCCCTCTGTGAAGGCAGCAATTTGCCACTGAACAAGATGAGCAATTAACATGGGGCCACAGCATTCCCACAGGAGAATCTTTGTATGGCGGTGAAAAAACAAACAAACAAACAAAACCCCAGCCCAGTAAGGTTCTTTCTGAACTACCTTCAGAAAAGCAGTTTTTGCCCTTTCTCCCAAAAGCGAATGTTAGGCCTTCCAAACAGTACATTTCCTCAGAGACCAGATGGAGACACAAAAGCTTCTCCCTACCCCATCTTTAGGGATCACCACCATTACATCAGCTCCCCTACAACAGAGTTGGGATGGGATACAACTCTTAGCCTGTGGACACCTACTGTAGTGGTTGCTAATCCACAGGCGCTCCATGCATGCCAGTGTGCTTAAAGATGCACGAATTTCTCCTATTTTGTTCCACGTGGTAGGGTAAGGAGGTTAGTCTCAGGGGGTGGCTAACCCCTTCTTTGTGTAAGTGAGCCCTTCACAGTGACTGCATTATGTGCAGCAGTTATACAGTGATAAGGGAGGTGTATTTGGTTTGAGGGCTTCACAGAAATTGCTAGTGAGTGCAGCTCCTTTTCTTGGTTCTTGTCATTCTTGTTCTGGTTATGTTAGTACACTGCAGAAGTACCTGGGAATAAACTATTCCTCTAAGTGAAACATCATTTTGATTATTACTGACATTGGTGCTCATTAAAATACATAAGTGAAGCACTGCCTTTCTGTAGACTCTGAAAGCTATTTCATGTTACTTGAAGGGGAATACAAATGAATAGGGACTGCATCACTTTAGTTAAAAGGGGAAAATGCTCTAAAATACTGGAATTTGGACTCTAGATCAGTAAGCAATTGAGGTTTGTAGTTTACTTTTCTGTCTCTTTTTTGTTTTTCATCTCTCTCTGATTTCTGATTTTTAAGGTGTGTATACATGGGGGAATGGAGACAGAGCATGTTTACCTTATCTGTTGCACAATTAATGATACAAATCTATGTTCAGGTGAAACAAGATCTAATAAAGGTAAACAATAGGGTTTTTTTCTTTTTTGTTAATGTTGTCATTACCCAACATTCATTTTGACCTATCTCTAGACACAAAAAAGCCTCTTTAATTTTTTTTTACCATCATCTATGTCTATTGTTACCCATATCAGTGCATTTTAATGGCTGTCTCCTAGCTCTCAAGATGTTTAATACATTTCCCCTTCCATTGTACTGCAGCTAAAATATGACCTGCCGCTGTTTAAATAATGTAATTTAATGATTTCACATTTTCAGCCATGCAAGGCTTCCTTTCACTACTGAAGCCTTTCACTAATGATTTGGAGAGATAGTTTGTTCTCATTTCTTTCAGAACTCAAGATTGAGAAACTCTGGCTTGGAAATAAATTATTGACATCCACTTCAGGAACAGTACAATGTGTAGTGGAAATAAAATACATAAAGTTTCAGTGCCATGAGGCTAGAATCTCCAACTTGTTGTTTTCTTTCAAGGTTCAAGTGTCATTCAAACTCTGTTGGTGGAGATATCTAAAACACTGTTGTGCCTTTGCTATGTGATGTAATATATTTGGGCTGACCCTTTGCAGAGAGACTACCAAATTGTTATCCACGGTACATGAGTGGCCAGCAGTGAGCTAGTAGGCAACGCCATGCTAATTTCTTCTCATTTCGAACACGTATACCATACTAAAAGGATAGCTAAAATACATTAACTTTTTAGCTAAAACTGCTTTGGCTGACATAGAAAAGTGAACGAGGACAGCCTTTAGCATCTTACAGCAGTTGGACTCAATGGTCCTTGCAGGTCTCTTCCTCCTCAGGACACTCTATGATTCTATGAACTCCTCAGCATTGGAATACCTTCCCATTTCTCAGAGATTTCAACATGAAATCAACAGCGGTAAAAATTATATTAAGAAAACATGACAGAACAAACTCATACCCCAAAAAAGGTATCCTTCTGTTCAGATATATAGAAATATTACACTGAGACATAAAAATGAGATGGGCTTAAGGAGACAATATCTTTCCATGAATATCAGCTCCCAAGAATTACTGAATGCTCTGAGATTAAGCAACTACTAGTCTCTTGGAGAGAGTCTTGAGAAGGACAACTAAAATTAAAGAACATACTCTCCCCAAAACCTAGAGAAATCTGACCTGGCAAGGAGATGCAGAAACTGAAACAGTTCAGCCCAGAGAAAAGTTTCCCAAAGGCAGAAAGTTGAATATTGATGAACACCAGTCTGGACGATAAGAGGAAAGCTGGCAGAGTGTTTTCTGCATTGTCAGTAAGGACAGTCCAAGAAGCAATGGAGTGAAAGCAACAGACAGGCAACACATTGCCTTGTAGGGTATCTGTGTCATGTTCTCCCTTCTCACAACCTCACCGTTGCTATTATGACACCTCCAAAATTTTTACTAGTTAGGAAATCACGGCTGCATTCCAGCTGTAATTCTAAGAAATGGTGAGGGGAAAACAGGCATGTAAATTTCATTGGACAACAGCTTTCTTGGATGTTTTTTAAACTCTTATCTTCAGTGCTTTTAGTGGATTACAGTAAAAAGTTATGACTGTGAATTTTATTCTTTTCTTCAAAGAACTGTTGGTGGAAAGCCAAAGTTCCATAGGTGAATCTGTGTTTTGTTGTTATGTTCAGGGATTTCTGATTACTCTAAAGCAGACAAGTCTATCCTGTCACCAACCCTCAGGCGTTGTCGTAAACTGTGTTCTTTGCATACTCCTTGTGCCTATGAAATTTGCTTAATAGGAGCCAGGGAAAACATATTTTTGTAAGTTTCACAGCAAGATTTACACATTCACTTTTGTTCCTTCTGTTCACAAACATTTGACCTATTTGCTTAGGGAAGAGGTATGGTATAGCAGTATGTGTGGTAAATGACATAGTGTAATAAACAGAAAATAATCAAGTATGTATCAAGAAAAGTATTTCTGAAAGAGGCTTAGTCTAAACCTCTTTTCACTTACAGCAACAAAATTCCTATTGACTTAGTGGTGGATCAGGACCACATAGCAACTAAACAATTTAACACAAATACATTTGGAAAAAAAAAAATCTTATTTATAAGTAACTGACAACTGAAGAATAGGTAATTTCACTGAATAAGTTATGCTGTTTGAGTAATTTCCATATCATTAATCGCTCTATTTTACCAATGTCTTGAATTTTTAAAGAAACTCTTCTTTTCTCATTTTAAATACTCAACATATCTCCTCTATGATTCCTGTCACTGAATGCTCTTTTCCCTTTCCACAAGCAAGGGTTTCCGTTGTGCTATCCAGTCACCCTGAGGTCTCACACTTACCACCGTGAACCAGACCTGAAAGTACCTGAGAAGAAAATCAGTTAAATATATAAGTGCCTCACACAAAATGTAGTAGGATTACTCCCTTGATCAACGTTTAGTATGATTTCAAGTACTGTGTTAGATCAGAACTTTTCTGAATTCACACATTATTCAAAATCTTAAGGGTGTCTTTTGAGTTACCTCTCTGGGGTAGTTTGTGATGAAGACATTTAGAAGTTTACTGATGAGAGAAGAAAAAGACAGAAGAACCAGCTCACAGGAGCTGTGGATGTTTATGCTTGACTGCACTGGAAATTCAGGGGCAGCAGACATGAGATCTACAGGAGTAACAAGACAAGTTAGAAAATAGCATGAAAACATGTCCCCCAGTTGTCTAGGTTGACCATGCCACAATGAGGTTTAAGGGAGATGGAAGTTGACGAATATAGTCTGATTTCACCCAAAGGGCAGGAATTATCAAAACTGTGTTGAAGCATGGACTTCTTTGAGTATACCTATAAAAGTGCTGGCTACAAAACAGAGCACACATTCTATGACTATCTTTCAAATAACCACAAAAACCAGGGACCAGAAGTCAATGAGGTTCAATAGAACTGATGGTACCACGGAGCTAAAGATGCTCTCTAGAAACACAGCGCTCCCACCTGACTCCTGCCTTCATTCACCCATGCATTAGATAGTGAGCTATATAGGAAGAAACAGAAGCTTACAACTGTGATTTGGGGCTCTTAAGAACTATCTTGACCAAGTTACTTTGTTTCTTTATGTATCAGTTTCACTTCCAAATAGTGAGGGCAGTGGCACTTGCTTAGAGGATCAGGAGGAAAGGGTAGAGAGGACAACAAACGATCGCACAGCTACGTGAGTTCACAGGTTCTGTTTCTTTCAGCTACCTTATGGAAGGCGTGATTCTGTCCATGGACAGCGAACTGCACCTGCTGCTCCATCAAGTCCCTATTTGATCCCATGCTTCTATCTACCAGTAAAGATTATGGAGGAAACCTTTTCATCTGGTAAGGTCATTGCTTGCAAAATTTATTTGGCAGCACAGTTATACCTTTCAGCTTGTAATTAGACACCCATGGCTAAACTAAAGAGCAAAGGTTGCCTGGCTTAATCCCTACCCTCCAGCTTTGCAACACGGGGTGAATAAATGACGTAAGAACAGCACAATCTTATTTTTATTTATAATACTACGTAGCCAGCAACTACAACCTGAAGCAGTCCAGAGTGGAAGGATACATTTTTATAATGCCTGTTTCTTCATTAAGATTTCATCATCCACCTACGCTAAAAAGC
Organism: Phalacrocorax carbo; assembly: GCF_963921805.1. Classification (NCBI taxonomy): domain Eukaryota; kingdom Metazoa; phylum Chordata; class Aves; order Suliformes; family Phalacrocoracidae; genus Phalacrocorax; species Phalacrocorax carbo. The sequence goes on from NC_087514.1 coordinate 112,154,797, forward strand.
CACTTCCCCTTCACTTTGTTATATCTGCTTTTACCCGCTCCTGTTCCCACATTATTTTTTTAATCTCCAGCTCCCTACTTTACATGCACTCTCAAATTTTAAACAAGCAAAATTTGTGCATTAGTGTGTCCTTTTCATCTATGATTTATGAATGACAGGTTCTTCGGTGCAGCTTAATGGTATGAGAGAGACATTATTTTAAACATTAAAGTGAAAACCATTTACAACTATGATAAGAGAGGTCTGTTGACATTAAACTTTAAAACAAGCACAAGGTGAAGGCAAGTAGCTGCTCTAACAGGTGAGCGCGCTATGCATGTGGTTTGTAAGGGAGTTTGTTCTACACATGAGCTGTCTCTTCCTTTTCTCTGTTTCACAACCTGTAGGATTTGGTGCTTCAAACAATTCATCTGGTAATCAGCAGCCACCAGAGTTTAATAACTAAAAAGTACTTAGGGTGCAGTGCAGAGCATTAATTGAAAACAAAAAAAATTACCATTCTGTTTGAGGAAAACTTTTCTTACCATTTACCTCAGCAAGAAATACAAACAAATACATAAATAAACAAACAGAAGGAGCTAAAGCTTTATTTTGATACTTCCTGCTCACATCTTTATCACTTTCACACTGGACAATCTCTTCCTTATCCTCTTCCATTAAAGATGTACAATTCAATTGTAAGATATTGGCTAATACTTATCTTCCTATACTTGGTTCAGTTCTGCTCAGCAGAAACTTTTTTCCAAGAAGCAATCAACATAATTAGGAGTAGTAAACAAATACATCTGTATTTTATATCATTTGTGTTTGGATTGAGTACTGTTTCTAACAGTGTTAGACACATCGACTGAACAGCAGAGAATATTAGGAAAGAACAGGGATCTTATAGAACTGCTTTTCAGTCTGATTTAAACCACAGGGAGATTGCAACAGATATCTCAGGGTAGAACTGTTGCAAACATGGTACAGCTCAGACAATGGGGAGGATGCATACAGAGATAAACTTTTTGCTTGTGACTTTGGAGTCATGAAACCCCCTCAACAGCTTGGATCAGGATGGCAGAACCTTACTGGTAAAGCAGACCTCCCACAGCAAGAATGAGAATGCACATCTGGGGCACTTACGGCAGCCGAGAACACTCTGATTTTATAATAAATGAGGGTTTTTTAAAAGCGATTTTCACGCAATACTGTGTTTTTAGTTGCCCCTATTCATTCAGCTACCCTAATCAGCAGTGGTGAAACAGAATACTTGTCTTCATGCTGCCATTTGAAATTTTAAACTGAACTGTGAGTAGAGAACATTGATCACTGATGACAGAAAAGCCTAATGAATCATTCAAGTACTTTACATTACTGACCCATAGACTCTAAGACCCAACCTCCAATCTGTTTTTATAAAAATGCAAATATCCTCCAAGTATCTCTCAAGTATTCAAAAACAATCCACGTATTAACTTTCAATATGCATCAAGAGCAACATTTCATTGGAAAAAGAGATCACTTGGTTTAAAAGACAGAGATAAAGTGAAATAAAAAGACAAAAGAACCTATTAGAAAAATGCTAATGATGACTTACCTTGAAGATTTTGCAATGGCAAAGTCATGATGCCTCCTGCTGCAGCTGCTGCTACCAGCCCTTGGATGTTGGTGAGATTTGCTGTAGGTAGAGTTAGGACGAGTCCTTGTTGGCCCCCCAGCTGCCCAGCCATGTTGAAAGGAATAAGGATTGGCTGATTCAGAGCTGGAGTGCCTCCTGGCATCACCCCTGCTACTGCTGAGGCTAACTGTTGGGCTGTCAGTAATGGCTGTAACAAAACACAGACAGCAAGCCTATTTTACTGTGCATAGCTCAGTATTACACACTTAAAACTCTTCTGGCTTGGGATCCTTTCATGTTCCATTACAGAGATGCAAGATGCACTGCTTCCAATATCTTAAAGCATATATTTTCACCAACACAGAAAGTTTTGATAAACTTTACAGGCTGAAGATGCAAGCCTTACAGTCATGTAGCATGGTAGCAATCCCAGTTCAATCTAGACTGGAAAATTCATTATACTTGGATCAAAGATAATTTATGAACACAAGAAGGCCTAACTCAAGTCAGCCTACAAGTACCTAAATGCCAACATTTCCCAAATTTTCCCCATTTTATACTGATTGGTAAAAGCTGAAAACACTACAGTAACAATTACCAGGAGCTGTGTGGACCTAGACTGCCTTGGGAAGTGGAAGAACACTGAGTATCTTAAGAGTACGGCTGAACTTGGATAAAATTGTGAAGTGATACGGGAAATCTTTTAGAATGTTATACAGTGCCATACTATTATGCCTACATTTTACTCTAAATAAAATAAATACCTGGCATAAAAGCTAATGAAATGCCTTTACTAATGCAGGAGCTGTGTGTGATGGGCAGAACTGTCAGAGCCAATAAGGTTGCATTAAAATTGCACGAGTTTTTAATATTAAATTATGGTATGTATTTCAAAAATAACTTATATAAGATGTTCAAATGATTTAACCTTCTAAATATGCAAAATGGCTTAGGTTTTATTTTAGAAAAACATACAAAAAGCTAATCTTCCCAAACAGATAACATACATACATGGTCCCTTTTTGTAACACAGAATCACATTTTCTACATTACACAGATCAAGGATGATCAATTGCAGTTATTTACTTTTCATCAAATTGCACATCTCGATTAGTCAAAAGGAAAGATACCGACCTGAGGCCCAACAGGGAACGCAGGATGGGACTGACTGGGTTGGTGCTGGTCTGCTGGGCTCGTGTCAGGCAGCACTGTGTTTCCTCTGGCCTCTGAAATCCAAAGAGCAGATTGACTTTAATATCAAGCCTGAGGACTGGCACATTACCTTCTACTCTGATGTCACATAACATCAAGCTGAAAATGATATGTTAAAGTGCTTTATCAATAACTCAAGCACTCAAATCACTTATCAGCTGCATAAATTATGCTAACATTCATTCAGACCAGCCAACTCATTGAAGGAGCTACAAAAATCTGACAGCAGTGAAACTGAAGCTATCATCAACCCAGCTAATGTGGGTTGCATTATACATCAATTTACATACAGTACATGAGCACTCTCTGTGTGTGGGAACTGCATTTTTTACGCTTAGGTGAGCATCAGCCATTCTAATTTCTGAAAGCAAAAATTATCGGAAAAACAATCAGGTAACATCTACTTTGTGTCTTAATAAAGTACTTTCTTTTGTCAGTACAGCAAAGGCTGTACTATGTGCAATAAAAAGGCACTATGAAAACTGAAAACAGGTATGCTTTCAAACAACAGCTTGTTTTCTAAATTGCACACGGGGTGCAACCAAAATTCTGTGAAATCAAGGATTTCCAGCATTTATTGAGATAATCAATATCCAACAATCGAACTATACGCTGGGCATTAATGACTTGCTAAGCACAGAACACAGTCCAGTCCTACTGGCTTTCACTGAAGTCTGCACTACAGATTTGAAAAGGAAAAAGAGAAAGAAAAAACATCCTATCAGTTGCAAGAAAGTACCAAGACGTTTTCACAACTACATCCCAATCCTCCATTTCCTCCGGGTGAAGGACTCGCATCGATTCATAAAGTTTTTCAGCGCTGATGGCATGATCAGGCCCACATTTATCTTTGAAGCTGCAAGAATGACAGCAAGTATCAAAAGTAGCTGCAAGAGTACTGTGGTCTCTTAAAAAGAAAACCCTGGCAATGGCGTCAGGTTTCATGGTTGGTACGATAGGTCCTGTACTGTTCGGTTTTTCTGATGAGCAGTTGAAATCCTGTTCTAAGTAAACCTTAGCAAGATGCTCTTTTCCAATGTTTGTCCTATGAATAGCAAGTACAAGATAATTCAGAACCAGTTTATTGGTACACCCTGGCATGGTAAGGAAAAAGGATACGATTCTGTCATACTTATAAATTTTAAAGAGGGTATTATCAGCTCATTTAAAACAAATTCTTCTATATATCCTCCAAGGGGACAGACTTATAAATAATGGAAATGTGAAAAAAAAAATACTTCAGCACATTAAGGTACAAATAAAATTGACTGCTACGCATTATTCAATTGAATTCTATCTCTACAGCGAGGTGTCAATCATAACAGCATTTTAGAATAGGATTAAACAATAAATGTGCAGAGTTATTATGCAGAAATCTGAAAATCTGATTAATTTGTAATATTTTTGTGTGGTCTCACAAAGCCAGAAATGGACATTGCTTTGGGAATACTTACAAACAGTCTATTGAAATATCTGATTTGGAACTAATAAAAACATACAGACTTGCTGACATTTTATAAAGTGAATTCTATAAAAATATGTTTGGCATTTTAATGACCACTGTCATTTAATAATGAGAATAAGCTGACCTACTCCAACAATTGCCTAATAACATGCGAAAAGAGACGCAGTCACTAAATTTTTTATATGCAATTTACTTATCCAAGTTACTTGAAAAGAAAGAAATGTAACTAGATACACAATATTCAGTGAAAACTGTTTCTTTCAAATGCGTTACAATCCTAGTGCTGCTGCCATCCCTAAGGCAAAAGATAGGTTTTCTTCAGTATGTGTTCCTCCTATACAAATAAAGTGCTATGTTACTAAACACAATTTTACCTTTGGTAATTTCCACATATAGTTATGGGGTTTTTTTAATCTTCTCATCACAGCGGTATGTATAAAGTGATATTAGATCAAAGGCTCAATACCAATGAATATATCACTCCCCATTAAGATCAAATGTTATAAATCAATTTTGTTTACGTAATTTTAAGGGCTGAGGATTTTGTCTTTCTGTGTGATTTAATTAATATTAAAACAAGCTCCTGATAATCTATCACATCATTAAATTGTCCTATGAAAGCTTTGAGAGAAGAACAAAACAGGAGTCAAATATTTGCTAGAATTAGATTTTCTTGCGATTACTATAGCTTGAGCTCTCAGCAAATAAGTAAGAAGTTCTGAAGAAATATGTCTATGCTTTAGCATTTTCTTCCATGGTGCAGCTATCCTAAGAACCACTGTTTTCTGTTGTTTGTATCCTAAGGATTTTGCAATATTTCAGCTCACAAGCTGTATGTAGCACCAGTGGACCATAAAGCCAAAATTAGTTACACTTCTTTTCTTTTGCACTGTACTAATTGCAGTTACTTAGGATTACATTCCTTTCAAATAGTCACTCATGGCAGATGATATATCTTTTTACTTCAGTGCTTGAATGCTCTGCCTGCTGCTTCGCTGTCCATACAATGCAGGCATCCCAGCAAAACAGCACACAATTTAACGTGCATGAATGTGGTCTTACATGGCACCCTATATGAAATTATGCATGCCATATTCTCAGACTGAAATTCTCACATTTCCTCTCATGCGCCTTCTAATCTACCTGCTATAACAGCCACTCGAGCCAGGGTTTTTTTCAAAATGTGCAGGGAAATCTGCCTGCTGGGCTGGCACTAAATACAGCGAAGCGAGGGTTTCAGGGTTAAGTTTTGTTGCATCACACACAGTGAGAGCATTTGTTCCTTGCTGTACACTATCTTCAGTGAGACGCAGTGGTCAAAGTTCCCAGGAAGGCGAAGGAGAGCACAAAACACTGGTAGAAGGCTACTTTTCCTTTTCTGCATTATAAAGTTGACTGGGTAGATTCCTCTGATTTCAGAGGTTCTGAGGAGTTGGGAGAGCTCTGTGTCACAGCTACTATTTCTGGTTCACAGACTCATTGCTTCCAATTTGGAAAAATACCTTTATTGAGACCATTGCCCTAAACTGGCAGCGCACAATCCCCTGCATTGTTTTTCCGCTCTGTTTTACCACCTTTATTTAGGAGTTCATCAGTTCCATATGCTGGAATGACCGCTTCAGGTAAATTATTCCCCTGTCCAAATTCCAGTCCTCACTAATAAAAATGGCCTGTCAAAATCTAGCTTAGATTTTCCACCTGCTCAGATCCAGGCCGTTACCTCCTGTTAGGCTATCCTCCAACACTTCTCAGCTTTCTATCAGCGAGAGGTATGGCAGCAAGGAACCAGGACTCATAGCAGTCCCTATGGGGCTGGGGAGCTACCAGCAGCAGCTTCTCTGTTCTCAGCTACACTTTGGAGAGATTGTCCTCTCATTACACCTCCGATTGCTGGTGCACAAGGGGCAGGGAGAAGGCAGTAATAGGACACCTATTTTGGAAAGAGAAGGAATTCTGCTTAACACCATTTCCCTAGGGAGGGAGCTAAGACTTCTCTTATAACTGAGCACTGCCATCACAGCCTAAGTCAATGAGTTTGCTCAGTAGTACCATATGAACAGACAGGAGTGCTACTGCCATGATACAGCCATGACTGTAGACAAGGCTTCAATATTTAATAAGTAGTATTCATCATATGAGATTCCGCATAAATTAATTATACATTATATAATACATACATTCACCTTTCACCCCACCAAGGGGCTGGAAGAGCATGACACAATAAAAAATTGAAGTGCACTGTAAACATTGTAAAATAACCCTCTTAAAGTAAAACATTATTTAAAATAAAGCTAAATAAAACAAAACCAACCTTCTTCTCCCCTTATCAAAAAGAAACAGAAAATAAAATCCCCCAAACCAAGCAAAAAATCTTGTTGAACAATACCTGGTTTAAAAATGAGAAAACCACAAGAAAACATCAGAAGGAAAAAAAATTCCACATCCCAAGCCCTTCAAGCTTCTTACAAAATTACAACTGTAAATGCACTAGTTATAAACAGGCTTTCCACAGTCTGCTTCCTTTTTGTTTCTTACCCATCTTCAGCAACACAACAGGTAATTCAGTTCTGAATGTCTTTATATCCCAGTGCCTCATGAAGGGGGGAATGCTCTAAGCCCCGCTTTACAAATGAGCATCTAATGGACAGTGGGACTTGGATTCAGATTCTCAAATCAGCGCCATTTAGGCACCTACTTCACTTCAGCCATAGTTACACTGTTGAGGAAAGCATGGGTTAAAATACAGAGCTGCTCAGTGACTTCTTGGCTGCTCCAGGGCTACCAGCAGCTCTGCCAAGGTGAACCAGCACATGCTGCCCAGCACCCTGCACTCGGATGCACTGCCCGTCTCAGTGGCCCTTGTCTCTCACGATGTCCGATGCTAGGAGGGAACCTGCAGCTAACTGGCAACTATGACTATACTGAAGAGCATTACAGGATATATGATGGAGTGCATTAACATGTCCATTCATCTCTGCCCTGGACCTCCTTGTTCATCTGCAGATGTGTGCTTATGCCTGCTCAAAGGCATGATGCACACTGGTGTCTCTCAAACTCTGCGCCAAAGCTTGCTCAAAGCCAATGCTCAAACCACAGCATTGGACAAGCCTCAGCAGATGATCTGGACATAAACAACTTCCTCATGGTCTTCAGGAATTAATTCAATGTGTCTCACATTTGTATCAGAACCAGGGAGATGCTGGGCCACCCCTCTTTAGTACTCAATGCTTTGAAAAACAAGCAGGATCAAATTTAATAATAGTAGATTTTCAGTAATCAAAAGAATACATAAATCCTGCTGAGATACCCATTTAAGAAAACATTTTAAATGAATCAACATTAATGAAAGAACACAGCATTCAAGCAACTGTTCATATTAAAATCCTTAGACACAGTTCCACAATGAGACAGTAAATTACTTGTATATATCTCTCAGGAACTGTAACAATAAGAAATCAAGAGTAGACTTTTTTCTTACTCATTGAGCCAACTCACATTAAAGATACAGCTTTAAGAATGAAATCATTAAAGTGAAAATACTACCTGTGAGGAGTCTTCGTGATTTTTAAAACTAATAAACTCACAGTATGAGCATGTAATATACCTGCATTTAGATTATAAGCCATATTACCAGGAGAAAAAAAGGTAACTTTTTAAAAGAAATTAAATAGACCGACTGATAATATTCAAATTATCAGGTATGGTGTGTGAAAGTCCACCATCTCTGATTAAAGTAACTCAGCTCTTCATTAAATGAACCTTTAATTGTCAGCAATTATACCAGTAGCTATCTTGCTGAACAAAATTTAATAGCTGAAAGAAAAAGATGCAGCTGATAATGAAAAAATGTAACATTCCCTCCAAACAATCTTCGTTCTGTCACAAAGCACCATATTGTGGCTCTTAATTTCACTGTTTTCGTTTTCCTGCTGCCCCAGAGGTTGGACATGTAGGTAGGAAGCCTTTCCAAATCACCTCACCATAAAACCTTAGTAATCAGATTGCTACACAGAGTTTCACAAACACATCTAAATTTTACAATACTTGCAGGAGAGAAAATTGAGATTTTATGCTGAATCCATTTTACATCGATATTATCCTGTGGCTATCAGAAGAGGTACTCCTGTTACCTCAGCAAAGAAAAGCAAGCTCAGAAATTAAATGAGAATAATGAATCACCCACTGAATTTAAGCTTGGACTTCTCATATTTAATTTAGGTAGTCAGGTAGTTGTCTTCTTCCAGTCCATGACTAAGATGTGCCATACAATTCACTCATGTGGACTGTACAAAACTGAGACTCTTAAGTATCAGGTTATCCCAGAGATCGTTAAGCAATTCACCTTTTCCTGCTGACCTCTACTTCAGAGTCTAAGATGTTATTTTTAGGCAGCAATTTCAGCCTCACAAAGAAAACCAAACAAGTAGAGATCTGGGTGTGTGCAGAATTGCCACCAGCCAGCACCTGTTAACTCTGAAACCTAACAATGTTGCAATGTCAATATTATTACTTTACTGTACAATCATTTTAGAACAACATACACAATCTGTGCTTATCTTCCACGATGTCAGATTGTCTCCACTTACAAAACTTAACTCTCACTCTTAATTTTCCCCTACCTATGTACAGAAACTTTCTAGTTTACCTTTGAAAATGTTTGTGGTGTGATAAGGAAACGCCATATTGATCTACAATATTGACATATACGTCAATGCAATATCCTGTACAGAAAAGCTAAAAATCCTGCATACAAAATGGATTAAATTAGACAGCAGAATGAACAGAGCAGATCTGCTTTACTGACTGGATCATTCAATACTTAAGTAAGTAAAACCACACAGTTTTACACTTATCTGAAACTGCCACGCAGTTGCTACTGCAAAGCTACCAAAATCACTGCAGAGCTCAAAATCATTCTGCCAGCAGAGCACAAAATCTTGCCTTTGCCTGGTCGCTGGGGTTATTTTCTCCTAAAGGATCTTACCCCGCAAGACACATAAGGTAGCTGAAATCACTGTGCTCGTTACCCGTATACACAGAGCTTGTCTTGCATTTATGCACCTGCATCTTTCTGGATCAGGACTGAAAACATTAAACCTCCATGACTGTTTATAATGAAAATCAGGCTATTGAAGTGATTCATGTTACAGAGAACTTCTCCTGGGCAACCACCGGTTATATTTACCACCAAACAAAAAAACCTACCACACCAAGGCACAAAAATTACAGATAACTCAAAAACCCAGCTCTCCTAACTGCCTTAAATTTTCTTCTTTCCTATCTTTATTTTTGCTCCCTTTTCATTGTCTTATCTTTTCTTCTTTCTCTTTTCTCTAAGTGAAATTTTTTTCTTATTGGTGCCTATATGAATATTCTTCCACTTCAGATACTTCATGTGAGAAAAGAAGCGTAGCTATTGCAGAAAAGGTGAAGGGATGTAATTGCAAAAGTATGTTCTTTATTCAAAATAGTCTCATTCTACTTTTCTTAACCCCCTAAGTACAGTGCATAAAAATCCCTTGTTAATGGTACATACATTTTTTATGAATTGGACCCTTCATATTGAGAGTTCTAGTTTCTTTTATACTGTATGCATTAGCACAAATATAATCACATTAAGGTCACAAAGACCCTATCAGTTTTCCCTGAATTCATACAACATTTCATACTCACTGTTTGCTGTTAGTGCTGGTGAATGCAATGATGATAAAGGTTACTTACCAGAAGATGGACAGTTGAATGCATTATTATTTCATGTTGGGCAGCTGATCCCTAGCTAAGAAGGGCAGGAGGCTTCTCTAAATTAAACTTTCCTTTCTTTCCATCCCTGGAAGCTTACTAAATGCCAAAGAGTGAGCACATTAAAGAACATCTTTTTTTTTGGAGCAACTGCTACAGTTTACCATGTTTATAGCTAACTATTTCTTTATGATTTTTACAGCATTTATCTAGGCATGCGTTTTTATTTATAACAGGGCAGAGGGCAAGCTTTCCACCAAAAGCCCAACTTCCTGACAATCAGTGTCCCCATCTGATTCCTGTACCCTCCCCAAAATAAGGCAGACGATGATATCTTATAAAGATATACATTGCTGTTTCCCTGGGAAACCTTGCACAATTTAGATATTATTGGCTTGGCTGCTGGCACTACAGCCTACTGAAAGCCACGCAATACCTGTGGACACCCTCTGATGCAGAGCAATTCAGGCTTCTGGGTGGAAGAAAAGGGTAGCATGTCTGACATCTTTCGCTTTTTACAAGTTTCACTGATACACTTATTTACAAAGGATGGGGGCACAGGTACGTGGCTGATGACAGAAATTTAACTCGCAGCTTTGACACCTTTCAGGGACTGGAAAGAAAAAAATGAAAGGTGGGGAGGGGATGAACCTGGTGTCCTACCAGTCCTGTAAGAGCCTGTTTAGAAATGCAAATCATCTGGCTTGGTGAGTGGGGAATATCCAAGTTAAGGGAGGAAGAGTTCAATTAAACCCAGTAAAAGCACCTGGCACTTATATCTTCAGTAAAGCCAGCATTTAGCAAAATGCACCCCACAATATATGTAAACTCCTACTGGAGTGTTCTGACCAGCAAGTATGGTCAAGCAACAGTGGTTTATCACTCTTGCTACTGACTTCACTCTCTGGTTTCATCCCTGTGGTGTCTCTAACAATTTCACACTCTCTGCTGTGGTCTTTACAAAGCCCTGTGGGGCAGCTCCATCAAGTGTCTCATTACAGGTTGTTCAGCTGTTCAGACTTTACTGAGACTCTTGAAAGAGTCATCCCACAGAGCAGCATACTGTAGGAGTCCAGTTGAGATCCAGGAGGAAACCTTAGCAGTGGCAGCAACTCTGTATGCAGGGGACCACGCTCCCAGATCAGACTAAATCACAAAACTGGTAAGGCTACATTATAAACCTATTTAACTGCACATGTACCTTCAGAAATTCCTAGCTACAAAAATTCAACATCCCTCCCCCTTCAAAAGCAGCCTGTGCTGTTTGATATCTGCAGCAAGTTCCCATGATGTTGCTCAGCAGGGTGAGCCATTATTTCAAATGAAAGTGTTGGCTGGGAGCTGCAGAAACTCATGGTATGCATGCCTCCAGATCTTGTAAATCCTGAACTGAATTAACTTCTGTCTCTTTATTATTGTTGGAAATCAATTGTAGTGACTATTTACAAGGAGCTTTTGCCAGGAGTTCCCAAACACTTTATATTTACCTGTTTTTAAAGAGCATTCAGTCTGGCGGCCAGGTCTTGCAAGCTATGTCAAGCCTGACCATCGCTAAACCAAGTTTAAAATACACAGCAAGAGCTGTGCATCCTCCCCCACCCCCCATTCCCTCCCTCCACTGTAGATCAAAGCCTAAAAATATAAAAACGACCTAAAGAACTAGTAGCCAGCATTATTATCCTGTCTGTCTCCTGAATTTGAACAACTATTTACCAGACAATGATAGTGCAACACTCTGCAGCAACCACTAAGATGGTCTTTCACACACTGAAAATACCCTAAAACAGATCTGCAGGGAAATAACCAAGTGGTTTACAAACATTTGGGTACTGTTCCTGTAATATGTTGATTTTGCCTTTATGTGAGCTAAACTCCCGCCAGATTTCACTTGTATTGGATTAGTTCTCTAGAAAAGATTTAAGAATACAGCACATGTTAAAAAACCTTTACACGTAACAGGCATATATCCCAGGACAGTCATATTGCATTGAAGATCTGGTTAGTAACACCTTGTCATGGCAAGACCTCTTGGTAACAACATGCTGTGCAGGAAGGAAAAAAGCAACAAGAAGCCAGACGACCTAGTTTTGCCAAAATAACAAGTGGCAGGCAACTTGCTTCAAAGAGTAAGAGAGGGCACTGTGATACATCCTAACAGGATTAAATTATATGGAATATATGAACTGTTTCTAATCCATGAGAATGCTCGTGTTCATATATACTTATGCCTCTCTATATACAGATACATATTTTTAAACAAATTAGTTTCCTACATCCCTTTCATTTTTATGTTATTGTTCTGTTTATTTTTCCAGCATTACAGTAATTGAAAAATATCTACTGGTAAAAGATGCTATTAATTTAAGTGCATTCATAGTGTGTTATGTCACTAATAGACTTAGGTAACATTATTCTTTTATCCTTTTTACAAAGCATTATTTTATTGTCCTCTCATTTCTAAGATTTTACTTCCACTTAAAGTCAAGTAGAGTGAGGGCTTTGCAGAATTCTATTATATTATTGTCCTGTCATTATTCTAACTCCATTACACAACAACACAAAACCAGCATCAGCTTCCATTTGTCATATTATTTATTTTGAGGATTATGTCAGATCTTAGACTATGTGTACGTGCCTACTAAATGTAATTTGGAGTTGGGCAAAAAGTAATCACTGACTTCTTCTAAAAATGCTTTTCAAAAATATTTTTTAACTACTCTACATTTCTGTAAGAGCTCTGTCATCTGATTTTGACCCATGCAGCCCTTTAGAAGAATCTAGCTATATTGATAAACAAGAAGACAATGTCTAGAAGTACACATAGACAAACAGATTTGAACAACTTTGTCCATACTCCCATCTGAGCTGACAGAACCTACTCCTGGTGTGGAACTGGAAAGTTGCCTTCTTAATATCTTCTTTTAGCATCCCTGGCTTGGAGGATACACAAAAGACAGTCAGGGTTCGTTTGAAATAGCCAACACTTCCACCAACCATTACTTATAGCTGCCATAATGGAAATAAAGATCAGGACCTAATCCGGCAAAAGCAAGATTTAGGCTCAATGCCCAACCACCACAGAATTCCCACGAGAACTTCATCAGCTCTTTTCATCTCACATGCAGAGAGCATTGTTGGGCCTTCAGAGCTTAAAGAAGTCCTGGACCAAAGGAGCATGTCAGTTAGAGTGGCTGCATCACCAGGTATTCCCAGTATGCAGCTTCCTCCAGTCATAGACTTCTTATCATCTGTCACGACCCTACCTTTAGGGCAAATATCTATGTTGGACATGGTGCAATGCCTGCACAATTGTGCTCTAGAGTTGCCCTTGCTCCTTGTTGAAGGAATCTGCACTCAACTCTCTGGGATAACTTCATGTTGCCTTTGAGACAAAGCCACTGCATGCCTGCCTTGCATCCTCATATCAGCACAAAAAGCTCATACTCTCTTCACCTTGCCTCTCCTTAACTCTCTTCACATGCTGGCTACTGAAAGACTGCTGGAGTAAATAATATTTGCTCACTGCCAACTATACAGTCCCGAGTGAAGTTCTGGGCACAATCAGTCGTTCCATTAACCATCACCCAGATGGCTCCCCTTGTTATTCTGTAGGACCTGTTGATTATATAGATAACAATGCACTAAGCAGGTTTAACTCAGCAAGACATGCCTGGTTCAAAACTCAACCTAGATTAAAAACACACTAAAATTAAACAAAAATTACTCATATTCATACTTACTGTCTTCTCAGTTTAAAAGATATTTAAAGAACTTCCAGGGAAAAGCCATCTCTTTACCATAATATGTACGACTGACCTTCATAAGATAGTTGTATACAGAAAACAGGATGCAGTAGGTTTTATTTCAGTCATTGTGAAGCACACCACTTGTATGTGTTACTGTACTTTGCACTTAAGTACACTACGTGCACTTACATGTACTTTGCACATGTATTGTTATAATAGCATTGTTTTCACTTTAATGTTATTCTAATTTTCCTCTGAAGAGCATTTGTGGACACCACAACTCCCTAAGTGGTAACAATGGATAAACATCAGCTTGAGAAATGCAGGTCTATATTATTTACGAAGCTGCAATTCTCCTGTAAATAACCCAGTTGTTAAAATGATATGTATCTATGTAATTGAGTCTTCTGTATACAAATAAATAAGGCTTTATTGCAATGTCAGAAGTTAACAGACCAGTCAATAAAATCAATAACTCACTTTTTCTTGCTTATATATCTAACTTTTCTCCACCTTTCCTATGTCCTCTGTTTGTTCTGGTTACATATTAACACTCCAAAGGATATATAGCTCTTATGATATTGTTTTGTAAATGGTGGTCTGAAGAAATGTCTGAAGAAACACTGCCTCAGCAATTTAATTCTCTGCCTATTTATTGTGTACTCTAACATATACCTGTTTGGTATAAATCATGGAGAAAGAAACTGTCTTGATCTATACATCAGATTGTTAGAGATTTTTAATGTGAATGACTACATGAAGGTCTAAGTAAATTAGGTTCATATTGATACATTTACCTAGAAGTGCTCCAGGCCTGGACTGCATTATCATATAACCACTGTCAGAGCAGCACTGCCAGATTATAACACTGTCCTGCTTATGCCTCTATGGTTAAGGTTTTGTCAGCATTTCTATTATGCTCCCCATTTTTCAAATATTTATAACTTGGCTGTAAAATTTGCTTTGGCCTGAAACTTGGTGAACCAGAAGCCAGATCCTACAAATCTTTACTCAAGCAAGTTGACCATTTTATTTCAGTGGGAGTGCTTCCATTAGCAGGGTCCTGCCAGATTACAATCCAAGGTCAAAGTTTATAAGCCTGGTTGTTTTATTTCTTAATGAAAAGAGAATTGGGTCCCTTTAAAAATATTCTTTAATAAAAAAAATATGGAAGCACTGGAACATAATACTTGATTCTGTGATGTGATTAGGTCCCTAACTTGATAATCTCTTGTTTTCAGTACTTCGAAAAAGAAAAATTAACAGCAAAGCTGCTGCAATGTAAAAACTAGCCGTGGGGCATATGCACTAAATTTTGTTCCACTAATTACATTTTCCTGTGGGTTTTCATCTGGGATCTAGCACACCTCCTAAACAGTGTAAAATTGGGATGGCTCCAAGTGAGCCATTCCCGTCTATCAGGAATACAAACATACTCACAAAAGCTATCTTATTATGTATGCTCCATACAGGCTCTTCATTCAAAAATATTTTAACAGATGTCATGCTGGATAAATATAATGGCTCATCTGAGGCTTAGAAACACTTTACTCACAGTAGAAACAAATTTGGGCAGCATTTTTCAAATTGAGTTAAGTCCTTAATACACACCCACAGGCTTACTTAGACTTATAGATACAATATCTTTTTCTTTCGTCCTCCTTAGCCAGCTGAACACATGATCTGTTATCGATGAAAATGTTCCTGTTCTGATGCTGCTATATGTCCTAAGCCTGCATTTGGCTTTTGGATATCTGTGGAGCACTGATCAGGGGACAAATGCAAGGCCCTTCTGGCCAGCTCCAGCAGCCTACAGGTTATCGGCAGAGAAGCACGGGAGGTGCATGTTATACAACAGCTTCCTCTGAATCCTTTCTTTTCAAAAACTGACCACAGACAGCATTGTCCAAAGCAGCGGAGGGTAGCGACACATTCCTACACTTTGTTAAACTGAGCCAAAAAAAGCCAATAAAAGGAAATGCTTTTAAAATAGATACAGAGTATAAATCCAGTTGATGAGCAACAGAAAGCTATGCAGTTCAAGATTCCCTTTGGAGTTTCACTTAAAGGAGTCTTGCACTTCTACTTTCACTGTCCCTGGTGCAGAAGAGTGTGTTGCAGTAAGCTGTATTTGGCTCAGTGCTGTAAAGGTCTCAGTACGCAACTTCACTATTGCGAGCAGGCTCATTGAAATAACACAAGTAGGAGGCACCGGTGATGCTTCTTTACGCTCATGGGGTAAGACCCCTCTGTGCACACTGTGAGTGTGTGGTACCACCCTCAGGTCTTAGACAGGTTGCAAGGCTTTGCAAGGCTGCATAATAATTTAAATATTTTCTTTTAGTTTACACAATTTTGTTTGGCATTAAAGAACCAGGCTGTCAGGTGCACAGATGAAAAGTGCACAATTAATAGTGATATCCATTGTGAACGGCATGAAAATTCCTTGCATGGATGTTACTTTCTTCCCCATAAGTTTCACTTCATCTCATATAATAACACTGAGAAAAATTGTGACAGTAAGCTACAGGCTTTCTGTTTTATATTAAAGTAGAATGTTTCTTTAAAGTACCTCTGACTTTTGCAAAGATTGAGATCTTAAACACTGGGTTATACAACAGTGCATGCACCTGACATACCAACTTGCAGGATGGCATGATGGTTGTGCTGTGTTACGTGCTGGGGCTGGAGGTTATCACAGTAGGCTGCAAACAGGGATGATGTGCTTTCTCAGGGGAGCCCACACTGTGGCTGGGGTCTCTATGCACAGTCTTTACAGCACTTCCATGCTGGGACCCCTCAGCAGCAGTCCTGGCAGCCCAGCTGCTCTGAAATACCAGTGGGCTAAGCAGGAGAGGGCTGCAGTGCCGCTCTGCAGCACACAAAGTGCCAGGTGAGAGGCTGAGCAGCACGAATACCAGTTCTCCTAAGCCATGAGCAGCAGACTTAGGGGCTGACAGGGAGCAACATGGTGGAAGGGAGTTCATCTAGCAGCATGTCTGTCGGTGCTCACTGCTTTTAGTAGGGGTTGATCTTTCTGTGGCAGCTCTGCAAAACATTAGGCCAGCCTCATCAAATAAGGCAGAGCCAATTCTAAGACTCAGTCAGTTGTTTGAGCATCCTATATGATGTACACCTCAGGAGCAGGGCTTACCCTTCGGAGAGCAAAGGCATAGGCAGCATTGGCTGCTGTCTACCTGCAGGATTGGGCAGCATGCTGAGTGTCCTGTGCATGAGCTCCAGGCATTGAAACAATTTCATATCAGAACTTCAGGCTGACCTGCTACAGGGGACACAGCTCAGGGGACAGAAAAACAGTGATTTAGACACTGCGAAGAATAGCAACAACATTTATGTCTCATATATAGGTAAAGTGGGCACTCAACCTTCATTCATTTCCTTTTGCAGAACACAGTTCTAAAGGGGGAAGCAAGAATATGCAACCCTTTATTTATTTAAAATAAAGTGGTCACAAGACTAGAAAAATAACGGTATGGGGTGCAAATCTATAATTCTGAGCTTTTTCTCCCACTCTGATGATCTGTGACAAACATCACAGAGCAAATCATGCCATCCTTTCTTATACAGAAAGACCTTGATGGTCAATGTTTTCTTCATCACCTAATCTCAAAGATACCCTGTAATCTTTAGAAAAATCCTGCGGATATTGGGGGACAAAAGCATTCCTACAGTGATCCCTACGTTTTTCTCCAGGGCTTTTCACTGGGGCTGCAGTCTCATAACATACATGCACTTGAAGACTGACCCTAACATACCTCTTACAGGAAAGAAATGGTTTCAGGCTACAGCTGCTTTCCTTTGCTCCCCTTTCCTGCCCAGCTTCCCCTTTTTTTTTTTGCTGTTTTCCTCCTCTTTTATGAGGATTCTTGGACAAAAACCCTGAAACAGTGACTTTAAAAATATTAAAAACATGTGGGGTTAATTGCTTCTATTTTTAAAGGCAGAGTGGCTTTTGAAAAAAAAATCTCAAATGCAGTATATAAGGCAACTTTTAAACCCTCTGTTTTCCTATAATAACTTTGTGCCTGGAATAAAAAAATATTTTGCATTAAAACAGAAACACTAGAGGAAGTCAGAGTAGATGGCTGACAGACCTTGCCACTAATGCAAGGGTTTAAAACGTATCAGGGTATCCTTGAGGCTGGAGGCCCCACACACTTCACCCTCTCATGCTGGTACAGCAAGTAGAATTTTCCCATTAGGAGCAGCTCATCTTCCAAGGATACTTTCCTCCTCGCTAAGACAAATATTTTCAAACACTGTATCATATTCACACTCTTCTCCTGTACTTACCAAAGACATAAATATCTTAATATTTCAAAACTATAATATAACGCAATAAGATTCAGCATAATAACATCCATCAGAAAGGACAACTTAAAAGAAAAGCATTGCATTTTCTGTATGAAACGATATATAATGACCATTGCCTAGAAATGGATCAATCTGGCTCCAGTGGAGCAGCTGCATAAGCATTCAAAACAGCAATAACTACAAGCTCTGGTGAGGTACTTTTCTTCCCAATGTCATCTCATTTTATCCCCCCCGAGCAAGGCTGAAAGTCATGCTGAAAAAACATCCAAAGACAGCTTACTTTCCCTGCCCCCATTCCTGAAATTCTCGATTTTATTAATAATTCTCAATTGGGTAGCAATTTTCTGTTGTAACACATTGTACTGAGTCCAATTACAACCACCACAAATCCTGTTTTTTATGGGTTTACAACATTTGGGGCATAAAAACATACTCTGGGGCAAAATGACACATAAAGAATTTGTACTTTAAAAGAACAGGTTTTTCTTTTAAAATGTTTTTGCCATTTAAATTGTATACAATTGATGGGAATAATGCAGGTAATTAGAAGTGTCATCGATATAATTCTCTTCTTTTAGTATACTTCTAAAAAATTTCAATGGAACAGAAGAGCCAAGACTGAGTTTTCATATTTGGAGGCCAGATCTCACTGAATTGCACTCCACAAAGAACCAAATAGAGTTTTCCATCACATTGCTACCCTACGCTTTGACAGACAACTTAATTCCAAACCAATACTTGAATTTAAATAACCCTTAGCTTTTCTAATATGCATCAGTTTGTGGTTATTCTCAAGGGGTATGCCTGAAAGTTGCAAAAGGTCATGACAGGAATGCCATATACAAAGACAAATGCCAGAGCCATGCTTAGTCAGGCCTCAGTCCCCGTGTACCATGTGGTTTCAGTTTCTGAATGCCCAAAACTTTTCCAGAGCAAGTATGGAGTCATTCATACAATCTCAGTCTAAGTACAATAGCTTGTTTTTCATGGGTCCCCAAGTGCACAAACCAGAGGCTAAAAAACCGTTCCTACCTTCTCTAGGGAATTCACAGGTCCTGCGTCCATTCAGTTTCCAGAAGTCATTTAATAGCTTTTGCAACACAAAACTACGGGGCATTCCTACTGTAATGCCAGTGAAGATCAAGGAATTATCACTCGCTTTTAATAAATGACATGAAATACTAATGATGTGGTAATGGCAGTTGACAGTATTATTAGCATGAAATCTTTTTTCTGCTCAGTTTACCTTAGGGCCAGTTTCCCAGAGCTAACAGAGGCCAGGAGGAGTGAATTCACATCCCAGACCAAGCAGTCAAATGCAACCCACAGACAAGAGTTTTGAAATGGACTCACTTATCTGACAGAACTGTACAGTCTTCTCCTCTCCATGTGCTGAACACACTGGAAGTGACGGCCCTCGTGTCCAACTAACAAGGACTGTTTTAAACAGCCCAAATCCACAGTCAATTTTGTATCAAACTCCTATGCTCTATGGATCAGACAACAGCAGAAAACACTGTGCAGGGGGTGTACCAAAACAACCCTTCTGACGAGCATTTTCCATAGCCCGCCTCCGCATCTGGCAGGATTGCAGCAATGCTCCCAGGTGGATGTTGGACCTTCTCAGATCCCATCATAGCCATAGCAAGTACACTTTAGTAGTGCAAAATGCTCAGGCCTCGCTGCCATCCCCTAGGTTCAAAAACTTTCACAACCACTTTGCATCCAATTTCCCCCAAGTCCATTTCTTTGGCATTCCCTACCGTTTATATAGACTTACGAATATTTCAGCTAAGTCCCACTGTGCCACCAGGTAACCCTTTACCTGAAAGCTCATCACTCTGTCAAGCTGTTGGGCCCATTCGCACCAAAGACCCAAGATGGTTTGTGTGGGAACACAATGCCGTGCTGCCTTCTGAGGCGTTGGTCTGTATTATTTTCTATCCAATAAACCATAAATAAAAATGAGAAAACCAAACTTTTATTAGAACTAGGATGATTAGTGAAGTATTAACTTTTATCCCTGTCAATCATTTCAGCAGCAATGATGGTGCCCCACAAAGACTTTCCAGTCATTTACTTCCTCTGGTTTAGATTCTTCCAAGGACTTCATGTAGCTGCTCCATGTGTAAACAGTACATAATTTTTACCACACTATGCTAATCTGCATTACAGAATAGGCAAACCCCCCTGCATATAAGTTCTCAGCAAATATTTGTTTTTCCTGGAAAAGCCAAGTCCAGGGGTGGTAGACTTCTTCCCAAATTTACAACCACTTGGCCAAATTCTGCTCTCTGACATTTAACCAGTTCAGCTGAACACAGATGAGTTCCAATGAGCTCAAAAGGATGAACACTGTGAAGGTCTGACTGTCCTCCAGCTCTGCTGGGAGTTTATAGATCTGGTTCTGATACGTGTTAGATTAGGCAGGCATGCGTCAACATCTTTTACTGTTCAATTTTAAGCCTACACATTTCTGTTTAATTTCAGTATAACTAGTTACAGGTCAACACATACAGCCATGGGGATTAAGTGACAGCTAAACAAAACCCCTTCTGCATGCATATTTTTATGCTTAAACATCATGTCCTCTGCAAAGAACATGAAGGTGCAATAGCATATATTTCTGCACCTAGTACACGTGTTTATGCATCTGCTACAACATGAAGTGTTGGCATCCCTTTTCATACACCTCTGCAGTGACGCTGGCGGGGGAAACTATATATTGGCTGGATTGGGGAGAACACAAGAAAAATATTCTTTTCAGCAAGATGGGCTCCTTGATCTGTTTTACCACATGGGTTCAGTGCAAAGGGCAAAGCAGGGGCAAGGTGGAGTGAGAAAGCTTTAACAGTGGTACTGCTGAAGGTGTTAATGGCTACTTCTGCAGAAAGGATTCATCTTTGGCATCTACTGATGTGAATGGTTACAGCACACACAAGGACTTACACAAACAGTATATTGGACAGGTCACTTTTATGATCATGACCACAAAACCCAATCCTGTGAGATACTGCTCTGGCAGACAGAACTGGAAACAACTTCAAGCAGCAAACCAGACTGAAGACTTTGCTTTCAAATTTTCAGACAGGCACATTTGTATGATACTCTATATGATTTGGATTCTCATATGGTCACTCCAGAGGATAGGAAAGCTTGATAAAGTAATTTTTATTCAAAAATTCTTCTTCTCATGGAACATTGTTTGCCTCCAAATAGCACAGCAGAGCAGTGCAGAGGGGTTGTCTGCCTTCTCACAGAGAGGCAGACAACATTACACCAACATTACACCAGCATTACACCAACAGCAAGCCATGCTGGTATGTCCAGACGCACAAAGGCATAGATTAATCAGGCTGGCAGTGTGAAACACTGAGCTTGGAGATGAACCTGGCAGCAGGCCAGGAGATAAGATCCAGAGTAGCTTTTTGTATTCTAATACACATGTCTGAATCAATGCTCAAACCAATAGACTCCCGACGGGTGTGCAGTCTTCCCTGACACTCTGTTTGTTGACATGTTGCTCAACTCCATGTTGGCCAATACATACACTGCTCTCAGGGTGGGTTCCCAGGAAGCTTGTCCTGGTTCAGAGTGCTCAATGGTTTTTAGACTTTTCAAGCTCTCCTCCACTGATCAAAAAAAAACCCAAACCAAAACCAACAACAAAACCAAACCCAACAAAAACCTAAGAGGATCTATATGATTTCACACATGCCTGTTTGGCAAATTGCGTTTTGATCCTGAAATGAATGCATCTGCTCTGCAAAGGGAACTTGTGCTCTTTAAGAGATTTGCTGCATCCTGGTGGTAAGGGATGCTCTACACGGGCAGTGAACGTACTTTTGCAGGGCATGACACAAACTTAACTGATTTCAATACAAAAGACACTCATTGACTTCCATGGTTTTGACTCGGCATGTCAACATCAAGCCGTCTTCTAATACAGACCAAGAGGAGCACGTGCGAACAGTGCTGTTTGCCAAGGTCCCAGCAAGTGCTGAACTACACCCTTTGTGCCCTGCAAGAAGGATCTGCCTTCCACCCAATTCTGACTAAACATTTCTTTAGACATGCTCTTATCATCCCTGGAATCTGGCAATTCCCTCTTACCATAAATTTATAATGTATTTAAAAGTGTCTTGGTTTTCAGATCTGTAGCAGACACTAGCAGACAATTCAAATGAGACAGAGAAACCACTACTGTTCAAAATCAGTCTAACTTGAAGAAGATAATGTACCTCCCCATCAGTGTTAGCCACAGTGAGAATTACTCAGCAAAGCAACTCATGTGACTGGTGTTAACAAACTGTGTACAGATCCCTTTGCCACCCTGTTGTATGTACAAGTGTTGTGCACCATTCTGTTTAGAAATTTTGTTGTTATTTCTGTTCCATGGCTGAGCTGGTGGGAATTGGTCCCCATGTCCTCTGAAAGTGACAATATATGGCTGCCTTTTTCCCTTCTATGCCTTCTTCCCCAAGCCTCCCTCAACTATCTCCCTGCCTTACTAAGAGGAGGTTGAATTTATTGTTTGTGAAGTTTTCAGGGACACTTAATCAGGCAAATGTAGTTAATCACTGAAAACCCATTTCCTGAACATCAGAAGTCCTCCTGTTGAATAGCAATGGTCCAATTCTAACCATGGTCAGGGAAAGAAAAGGACACAAAAGCTTATTTCTCTTTGGGCATTCAAGATCTGTGGAATTTCCCCATAGACCTCTGGTGGCCCTGAGATTATGACTCATCCATTTGTCTTATTCTCAAGAGAAGCCAGGCAAAACTTGAATAGGAGAAAAATAAGCATGGTAGAACTATTTTCTCTCTTTACTATGTTTCTCCCATCTGTAATCCACATAGAAAAAAACCCAAAATAACAAGAAGAAAAAAAGGAGTTCATAAAAATTTTGGAATTCTAGAAGCTCTGCAGTCAGCCACAGCAAGATATGGTTCACACCCAACCTACTGTCTTAGGGCTTAGCTCTAGTAACCTGAAACAACAGGAAAGTTCAGCTCTCTCCTGCACCTATTTGTTTACACCAGTAAAAAAAGAGAAGAGATAAGATGTCCCCCCACCTATTTCACTGATGGGGAAACTTAGGCACAGGGAGTAGACTGACTGTGATCTTGCCCAAGATGATGCAACAAATCCATGTCAGAATTGGAACTGACCTTTCCTCTGGAGCTGTTTTGTTCCCAGACCTAAGCTCAAATGGAAGCAAAAATAAACCACACAATAAATTATACTGGCAGCTGGAAAAGTAGAAAGCCAACTCCTGGGGACAAAAAGTTCCACGAGATAAATGCAAGCGTTCTTCCCAAGAAACCTAAAGAAAATCGAGCCATAGAAACTCAAAACATTCCACACAAATTGATGAGAAGCAGCAAACCAGATATTTTTAGGTTTTTCAAAATAGGTGATACTAGATGCTGTCTCTCTCCCAAAAGGGCCAAGTGTAGCCTGTAGATATAGCAGTACTTTCTAAGTCTCTGAATCCTCCTGGTGTTGCCCTTCAGAAGATGTGAGATGCCTCTCTTCTTGAGCCATAGAGCATTGACTGGATTCAAACTCTTTCCACTTCATCCTCTCTCTGTTATCCAGTGAAGTGCATGCAGCACTGATCAGTGGACAAGATCATTCTGTAGTCATCCAAGGTATTTGTCAAGGGGCTGTATTTAAATATGCATTGTTTGCAACAAAGGAATAAAGCTATGAAAGGTTATTAGAAAATTAAATGCAGCTATAAATTAATTTCTGTAATCACTATTCATTAATATTTAATATATTTATACAAAGGATAAAGCTCCTCAATTCCCTAGGCATCCTGCATTTAATAATGTGGAAACAGCTTATCTCCTTCCTGTTGCTGAGACTGGATTTGTAATAACTAGTAATGTTAAATGTATTTTTTTTAAATCAATAATAAATAAATACATAAACACTTCCCCCCAGAATGCTCTTGATGTTATTTACAAAATTAAAAAAAACAACTACAGAATGCCAAGGGACTTCACAACCATTTCATTACTACTTTCCTAATTGTATGTGGTGGAACCGCATAATCAGTTTATTGAAATTGAAATCTTCGGAACTGATTCTCCCTACAGACATTAACAATAAGCATCCTGTGCAATAACACAGTACTTAATGTAATATAAACATTATATGCACCAAGCTTTAAACATCCCTTGGCTTTGCCTGCTGGAATTGGACATTTTTAACACTCTTGTGTTCTGCCACTGCATTGAATCAAATATCTAATTTACAGACTGCAAAATACAATATTCCCATATTACAATAAATAAAGAAAGATACATTCAGAAAACACACACACACACACACAATCGGTATGAGGAAAAGCAAGACTACATTTAATAAAGTGGAAATAAAGCAGACTCTTCTAGGAAATCTGAATGGATTTTGATGCACAATATGAAAGAAATTGCTTCTGCTTCCCACTGTGTCCCTGCAAATAACTAGGCTGATACTACACAGTCCAGTTCTACTTAGCAAGGGGACTTTACTCTTGTGAGTAGCTCCATTCACACAAGCAAAAGCATTTTTACTCAAGTGTGTACCCAGATATCAATAGGATTGCTCTCTAAAGAAAGAGGTTCATATTTTAGTTCGCAGGATTTAACATGGTAGCAAGTAATGATAAGACTAAGAAACATTCACTTGCACATTCTCAAGTCAACACTGTCAACACAAAGAACTCAAAACCAAGAAAAATGTAATACCTTTATCTACTTTCATTCTCAACAGCAAATAAAGAAAAGCTGATATTTTCTTATTATTTTCTTATGATTACTATTACGATTGCAAAGGTTTTTGTCCTTTTTAAAAGATTGGGGGGGGGGGGTGAAAACTCAGACTGATGGGTTTTGATAAATTTTTTTTCAGATGCTTGCTTCAAACAGTGTATTTAGAAAAGTCTTCACCAAACAAGAGTTTCATACTTCAATTAAAGAGGACTAGCTGGTTCCACTAATACTTCCAACAATTAAAAAAAAAAGTAGAAACAGAAGAAAGTCCTAAAATAACTTTTAACATCATAAAAGAATGGACAAAGTTGTTTCTTCTTCTCTATAGCTCTGTCATCATGTGCCAGCAATGGCATGTGAACCTCTTAAAAATCTCCATCTCAGTCACCTCATCTTCATAAAGTTTCATAAGACACTGAAAAGATAATTAAGAAGAGGGCTATTAGGTCTTGGGACTGTTGAGTTCTCTTGTAGCCTTCCCCAGATTCTACACTGATGGTGCATAATAATGTGGCATCACTACCAGTACGGGACTTCACAAGCAGAGCCAGCCAGCAAAATTACCAGCTCTGCTTCGGGACAGGGGACTCCAGAGTTGAGCACAGCATTTTGCAACATTATTTTATATTATTTTGTAAGAACATAACAAACAGTTTTGCAAAGCTGTGCAAGGCACCAAACAGAGCATTTGGAGCCACCTCCATGCTCAAACTAAGTCTCACAACAGACTTGCTCCTACCACAGGGCTGGACATCGCACCACAGGCAAAGGACACAACTGGTTAGTGTCCTAAGGACTGCAATGACAAATAAATTGAAGAAAATTTTAAACATAGAGGGTCCAATCCAATATCACTTAGTACTGTCTGGTGCCAGCACAAGCTGTGAGACATAGCACTGTCATTTTGGGAGGAATGGGAGGAAACATTCTTCCACAGGCTTGACAAGAGTGCAAATTACTGCAGAGGGTGTGAGACAACACAACGCCTTGCCCATTGCATGCTACTTTGATTACTTAAACCTCAGTCTGGCAAAACACTTGAAACACATAAGCCTCCCAACGACAGAAGGGCTTGGCAAGGCCATTGGAAAGACTCCCATTGATTTGAAAGATGATTGTTGGACAAGGACCATTTGGCTGTATGTGAAGTACTAGTTTATAACAGAAAGGTTTGCCTGCTGTCTTTAAAGCATTAGCATGCTAAAAAAGAATTAGAAACGGAAAAAGAAGAGGAAAATACAGTCAACCAAATTTAACTAAACTTCCTCCTCAATGGGTCCATCCTCAGTTAAAACATCAAACAGTGGGGAAGCACTGTACATTCACGCCAGCTAAAAGCCCACCAAAAACAATCTAAGAAAGAAGCAAACCAAAACGGATGTGACAATCAAAATATCATAAGCAAAACAACAACATTAATGCAAGCTTAATGCAAAAGGGATGTGATTTATTTTGTTGTTCATACTGGCTTTTCTGAATATGGAAGAAATAGTTGGAAGTAGGCTGGGTGCTTTTAACAAGCTTTATTTTACTCAAATAAAGGTTTTATTTATTCAATAAGTTTTGGAAATAACCTGTTCGTTGAAATATGCATATGTGTGTATATATCTCTCTCCTGCTCCCTCTCTCCTTTTTGAGTAAAACTATCCTCAGATCACCTCATACACAGAAATGCAAGCAGTCTGTCTCTTACACAAGTACAATTTCTCTCATTCCTCCCTTAGTGTTAGTTTATGCTTCAGCATCATTCTGAAGGATAAAGAATTACAACAGAAATATTCCTCTAAAAGCCAGTCCCCTCCACTGCCTCATCTTTAAGCAAAATTTTGCATCTGCAGTCTGCAGTACTTTCATGTACCTACGTGTAAAGGTGATTTAAAGTACTCCAACTACATCAATAGTTTGTTTTTAAACACCTATTTGCATTCTGTAAATCATTTACCTCAAGAACCTGAAGCATTTGCAGGGTCAAAGAAGACTCAAGGAATTAATTGAAGGGAGATTTGCAGTTTTATAACTTGAATTTTTTTTCTACCATCTAAGAAATAAGGAAAAGGCCTGAGTTGCAACTCACTCTCCTTCTATTTTGGTATATCCAGCATTTCCCACCCAATCTCTTAAAATCTAATGCTAAAATATATCTGTAGATGGGATGGGAAAAGATTTCCAGAGTTGCATCACAAATCAATGCATTTTCAATATACATGTTCTGGATAGATGAGATGCAGAGAAAGACTATTTAGCATCAGGAGGATCACGTCTATCACTGGCATAAGGAGGCAAAATGCATGTGGGTTAATCTTGCCATGGCATGGAAAGCCTGTAAAGAAATTAAATTTCTATCAAGGAGCACTGCATTCTCCACTGAACCTTTGTCATTGAAAAGTTAGCATTTAGTATTACATGCAGCTTTGGGGGGAGCATCTGCAACGTCCTTCTGCACTTAAGCAATACACCCTGCTAGCGAACACGGCCCCACTGAGCTGGGAGAAAGAGCCAGCAAGAAGACAGCTAGCCCTGGATTAGGGGCATGATGAATTGTGTATTCAGATGCAGACTGGAAGTGCACAAACCTGAGACTGAAAAGGAAGGTCTTTGACCTATTTGCTATGAAACCAACAGGCCATTGGCCCAGACTATAAGATAACTCCTGTTGAGGAGTGCCAGCTTGTCATGGAGGCAGCCACAGGGGTGAGTCACCCCCGAAGGAGTAACTGGTCACCTGATGGGAGTAAATCAGATCAGTACCTGATACAGAAAGGCAAAAGCGCTTCTCTTCTTCAGCTCCTCTTGTCCCAGGAGCATACTGAGGCAGGCAGAAATACTTCCTGACTCACCACAAATTCAGTAAAGGGGACTCCCAAGGGAAGCTTGAACTAGATTGGGTTTGGAGCTTGGCAGCAGAGCTGCTAAATAGAAACAACAGCATACTTTAAATAAAAGCAGTGGTGTGTTAAAAATCCCTGTGCAAAGCCTGTTTACCTGCCTGATTTCTTCATGTTACTTTCTCTCTCACTTCTCCCCCACCCCCCAAATAAAAAAAAAGTAGATTTGAAGGTAGAAGGCAAACCTGAGACTCTGCCAGACTCCAAAGGCTCATAAAACATGCAAGAGCTCAACGGCTACTTCTTTGGACTGCAACGTGGTAACTTTCTAACAGGGCTCGGCCAAGCCACATACTAGCACAGAACTGGGTCTTCAGTGACGGATTTGTATCTGAAAATGGTAACTAGGGGGGAAAGCAGGTTGTTATTACAGTATTCGTAAGACCTAAGATTATTTTAAGTGAGAATATAAAAGCAAACAGGTCCTTCCCACTACTCTTATGCTTGAACTTGTTTCCAATAAGACCAGTGAGAGAAGCTCCAACAACAGACGTCAATAGGAATCATATCAAACCCCACATCTTAAAAACTCAGAAGCATGCTTTACTTCAGAAGCACTTTCTTGACACAAATGTAGTCAGGAGATGACAAGGAAAACTATGCCTCTTTAAAGCTGTAAAGCAGACCTGGTTAATAAAAATGTTTCCTTGGGAAGACAGTGATCTAAATTTCTTTAACTATGGTACACTCTGTATTTCCTTTGTACCAGCTCAGTTCTCCTTTCTATCCTTCTTAGTCAGCATGCCCAAATTGTCAGGAAGAGTGGCAGTACTTCGACAGGAAAGGCCACTAAAGCTGCTTACTATTATCTATTGTCACGATGTGCAGCTACGTGACTTGTTTTTCCTACTTTTCCTCTCTCCTACAAAAAGCACAGGGGAGGAAAGAGGAAACTGGGACCAGGACTTGACACCTGGGAAAACTCCATTTTCCTAAGGAACTGATTCCTTTTACTGTTATTTCCATTACTGTCTTCAATAAGATACATCACCAGAGGATTCTCTCACATCCCCAAGATGCAGACACATGACAACCTCTGGAGGGAAAGGCACATTACTTAGCAGAGAGATGGAGGAGGCAAGGCTGCCTCTGCCAGGAGGAGGCACAAGGCCTCCGGGCTTGCTGGAGGGAGCCGCCCACAAGCAGTAGTGCCTAGCCCCATTCTGCAGAGCAGGCACTGGTTCCAGAAACCCGGGCACTCTCTCCTGCGACATGCTTGTGCAGTGCCTGACACGACACTCAGCTTGGGCCTCTGGCTGCGCAACGATGCAAATACTAAAAAGCAAAAAAATGCAACAGTGTGAAAGGGATCAGAATAACAGGCAGCACCTTCTCTGTACCTACAACATTTTAAAAACACTTAAATTGTCCAGTAGATACTTGACATCAGACCTGTAAGACAGGCAAGTATGAAGTATCTCTCTGATCACAATAACAGGTAGGGAAAGCAAGAAAAGAAAGTCAGGAAGGTTTTCTCCAACTTATGATTCAGGATTTCTTGACTACCAGTCCCCATGTTCCAATCACTAATCCTTGCACCCAATAGCTAAGGAAGCTCCACGCATGTAACACTAATCTTGTCTTGATTCTGGAAGAAAAACAGATCAATACAGTATTCATAAGCTGATATATGACTAAAGTATTGATGCCATTTTTCTCATGTGTATCAATGCCTTGCTATTTCTATTCTATTTGCTTTTCTATGTATGCAAAATACATGCTGTGTTTCTAGTTGTGTATGCTCTGCTCTTTTCCATCCTGTAAGAACAAATAAAATGAAGAAAAGGCTTTAACAAAACTCCTGCTGATCAGTGTCAGGGTTGCTTCAGCATTGTAGGGTTCAGTCCCTCCAGACACTGAGCCATACTGTGGTTTATGAAAATTGGGAACATTTTGGCACATCTTGGGATTAATTAGTGCCTAGTAGGAACAACACCCAAAATCCTTTACCTTTCATTTCCGCTAGATAATTTAAAGTTCCCAGCACAGTTAAGTTTCCCTTATTTTTCAAAAATGCTGTAATTTCGGGGGATAGCTCTAGCTTTTTGTCCTGTATTTATACAGCACCTAGCACCATGAAATCCCTTGTACAAAGCATGGGATTACAAAGAGCTAATACAGTATTTAACCTTCCTGAATTTGACCAAAAGGAGTGGGCTAAAAATATGCAACCATTTTCCTATTAAAAAAAAAAAAGTGTAATTCTCTTACGACATTTAATTCCCAAATCTCTATAAACTAATTAAAAATACACTTCCAAATTATTTTTTTAAGACACCAAATTTTGCAAATTTATTTTTCCCTGCTTGGCGATACGGACTGCTATAAAGCCTGCATTCCACATCTCTGACATGGAATTAATTTGACCTAATTCTACCTGTAGACCCAGGTAGAAAATTTCTGATTCTATGCTATTTTATTTTCGTTGGAAAAAGCCAAAGTAGCTAAAACCAGTTAACTGAACTTCACCAAAACTCCACTGCAGAAGAGGAAGAGCACACTCAATGTATAGAAGAACCCTCATTTCTTACATCCAGAATGAAATTTCAGACTGACAGCAGAACCAGAGGGGGAAAGAAACCGACCAGGCTTCCCAAGAACAGCCAGCACCCCAGTGGTTTCCACACGTGACTGAGTCTGGGGGCTCTAAGATCTGATTCAAGACACAAAACCGAGCCTCTCATTTCCCAAGCTACCGCCCCATGACGCCATACCCTTGCATTCTCTAAGGTGCACTTTCCTCTCCACCTTCTTTTACTGAAATAGCTCCATTTCTTTTCCACAATGGGAAGAAAGCCGGCACAAACCCTTGGTGTTTTAGTGAAGTGGAACTTGTGTGTCTGTGTCAGCCCCAGCAGCCTTCAGTCCTCCCAGAGCCCAGTGCCAGCCTGTACAGCATTACCCTACATGCGCTTCAGCATCTTGAATGCAGCGTCAGTGCACAACTCATGCAGTGCAGAACTCAGAAATCCAGGCCCAGCTACCAGCTATGTGGAAGAAAGCTGCTTACCATACTCCTGGTCTCCCACAAGGCTAGTTGTGGTTCACATGCAGATGAAACAGGAGGGCCAGGATCACCCTCCCATACTGCTTCTACTAAAAAAAAAAAAGCTCAGGTCAACAAAAAACCTAGCATTTAATTGTGAAAATTAACTGGTATTAATTTTACTCAGAACTGCAAGAATTTGAGAAGTGTGTAAGTTTTCAGTGCTGGTAATTCTGTCAAACAACAGTGTTGTCATACAAGACTTGTATTGTTGCAGGCTGTGAACATCTTTCTGGAGGAACAGCATACTGCGGTTACTCACTTGGTTAAACCTTGCAACTTTAGCCACAGTTCCTCTGTATGTCAGCAACATTAATAATCTGATGCTGAAGCTACTGGTTGCCTTCCCCTCCAGAGGGGTTTCAATCAAAAGGGAAGAATAGCACTAATATTAATCACTGGGCAAACTGACTCCTGGGCATACACCAAAATATCTTTATGCAGGACATGAATTCTCTTTAATGCTGTGTGTGCAGACATGGCTGCTGCCGTTCCTATATGACATGTCATATGTGTCCCTCAGATACATCATACAATACACAACATATCACCTGTCAACAAACTTCTCTGAGTTTGCTTCCATTCCTCTTTTCTTGGATTTATTATAACCATCACATATTTTCCTCACTTTCCTGACCAGCTTATAAATGCTTATAAACACACAGTAAATTAATATGCAATCCTTCTCGGGTTGTTAGAAAACACTGCAATACAAATAATATGGAACTATCCTGGTGGATGCTTTATCCATATGATATTGCAAGGCATGACATACATCTGTCATTCAGATCTTGCAATGTCACATACAAACTTTTCATTAATGCACCTCACATGGAATTTTTTTGACCTTTAATCCCCTGGTTAGCTGACTGATTCAATGGGTAATTATTCGATTCCAGTCCCTCTGCCACAGCAACATGTTCTCCCTTGTCACTATCCAAAACCATGACACTTCTATCAAAAGTTAAATTAGCTCAGGATACAGGAATAGAGTATCTTGCTCTAATGGCACATTTAAGGTGGAGGCCTTTCACAACACTCTTACAGAAAAAATTAAGAATGTTACCCTAAAAGGAAGAGTCTTGGCTTCGCAAAGCAACACATTTTCTACACTAGAAAGTCTCCACTGAAAACACTTCAACATCATTACAATTTTATGTAGAGAAAAGATATTTTAAGACTTTTTTTCCAGAAGATTTTATGGATCCCTCTGAGCCTTGTTCAGTTCAGCTCAATCCAAATACACCTGAGAATCAAAAACCCAACTACAGTAAAATGAACACTGGGTAGCTACCAGCTCTGATTCTGCAGGCACGTTTGCATGTGCTTTCTTTTACCCTGGAACCGATACAGTGGACACAGACATCGCGGGGTGGTAAGGGGGCAGCAGCTTCCAGTTAAGTATTGCTCCCACCTCACATGGCAGCAAAACCTCTCTTCGCTGCCCACTCTGCACCTCCACTGCCATGAACTGGGGAGGGGGAGTTCTGCTCCCATCAGTGGAATTACTCACGTCAGTAAGGTTATGGACACAAGGAAATATTTATGAAACCAAGAACCCATGGTATTCACTGCAAGAGAATTGTGGCACAGAGATAATTAAAAGTTCACCCATCCTATCGGCCCATCCATATTTCACCATGTCAATAGACTTAAAGATCCATTGGAGGAGGAACAACACAAGTGAGAAATATAGCTGAGGCTATTAAGCACAAAATTTCTAAAATAGTCTTGGCAGATCATCATGACTTTATCTTATACACTCTGTCAAGCCAAGTTTCTCAGGCTTTCACTTGAAGGATTAAGACTTTCTCCTGAGACATGTCAGGCCAGGCTCCTATGAATTCCAATTGCAATGCTAGGGACTGCATGGGACTTGGGATAATTTATTATGAAGCTGGCTTCACAGATCTTTGATAATTTATTACAGATCTCTCAACCCCGCTTAAAAAGCTGTCCTTGATCAGCCAATTGTCTAAGTTAAGGGAAAAAAATTCAATCCTGGGCTGCATAAGTAAGTCGGAATAAGAACTAAACACTTCATGGACACAAAGAGATAAAGACGGCACAGAAACCTCACTCAGCTGGCTGCACTGTTTAAAATGCCTCCAGTGACCACAATACATCACTGCAATTCTGTTGAGGATATTTAGCTTAATTCTCTGTTAGAGTGTTACACAATAATGAAAGTGATGAAATAACGTTAATATGAAGGCTACATGTAGTTATTTAACTAGCTCCTCATTTATAATTAAATACCGTTATTCTAGTGAATAGGAACAAATTCAGGGCAGAGTTTCCCACTGTTCCTGCATCCTATAAAGTCTAGAAAAAGGTAATTGTCACAAGTTGTGAGGAGTTATTTGACAGAACTGCTATTTGCTGGTGATTAAAAAATTCAAAGGGAAATACTGCGAACATAGGCTTGCAGTTCTAAGGACTAGATTTGGGGATTTTGTCAAAAAAATCTCTGGTGCTTTGGAACTTAGAAGCTAAAAGGTAATTCCTTAACCTTTATCTTCTAAAAGGTAAAGGTGCAACAAGTAAACATGAAAAGCTTTTTCTTTTTTAATCCATATTATTTGCAATGAGTACTGAAATAAGATGAGCATTTCTGAGTTTTCTCTGATAATGCAGCATGAAAATTATACTGAGATATATCTGTGTAGTCTACTTACCTTAAATTGAGTTGTCTTTTAATTTCTTTTGGTGAGAAAATGATGTTACAGGTAAGGCCCTTAACTGGAAAAAAATGCAACCTTATGTCTTATAAAAACACCTTGAATTCCCTATTTTCTAAAACTGCAGGTACTATTCAGGTGTGGATCCAGTCTGAAACGTCTGAAAATCGTTTCACATCATTTATTCTTGCTTCAGCAGAATTTGCAGGTGCTATGAGCATCCAAACCACCCAAGCACAATTGCTGAAGAACTTTTACAACGGTTACTCCAACCACTGTGCAGAAAGATGAGAGAAAGCAAGCCTTTGTGTCTGGACTCTTTCTGTTGCCATCATACTGCAGTATGATGTTTGGTATTCGCACGTTGTCTACATTCTTTGCCAGGGCATTTCATGAAACCATCACCAAGTTGTGGGACTTTTAGATCACTTCAGGAAACAAGAAGGGGTGCAACTGAGAGAGGGTGGGTGAACACAGCATTTGTACAAAGAAAGACCCCATCGCATTGCTGCCTTCTTGGTGGAGTGATCTTTCCTGATAGAGTTCAAAGGCCTGGCCATAGCTATTTCTCTGAGGATGCAGGAGCTGTGTCCTATTCTTTTCCCAAGCTGTAGAGGTTACCACTTCTGTTGTGCAATTATGTCTTCCTCCTGACACCCCATCTGTCAGTAGGGCTCTTCAACTCCTGGAATGAGCTTTTAGTGTTCACACTAAGACTTCAGACGTATGAGTCTACTGGGAATTGTCATGATGGGCAATTAGCTTTCAACTTCAGCATAGGGTAATATTTTCCAAGCATTTCACATTTCCAGTTCAGATGTGTATACCATCGATGAACTGGTGTTTCATGATGACGATGTGGAGAAGGTGGATTAGCACCATCACTGTGTCCCACAGAGCTTCAGACTGCGAGAACGCAATTACTGTGCACAGGTATCTTTGCTTCTTTCCTACTGGGGAAATGTCTTTCTACTAATAATCTTGGAAAAACTCATATTCCACTCAGAAGAAACCTGTCTGCTTCTGTAATGTTGCCAGAAGTGCAAGTAAGCAGCATAAGTCTTTTCTGACTCTCTCCCCTCTGCGACTAGGTTACTGTGTACATTAAAGTTTTTTCTCCCTCCCTCCCTACATCTTCAGAAGGCTTGTGAATTAAAGGAAGGAGCCGTGGAGGTGTGATAACTTGCCTCAGAGTCCCTAGGCTGCATAGAGCACAGCAAATCTTGCCATCGCGGCTGCCACAGGCAACAACAATCCACCAGCAATATCTACACCGAACTTGGGTGGAAAGCTTTTATTATACAACTGCAACATTGGAAAAAAGTAAACAAAAACCCACAAACACAGCTCCTCCTCGCACTCCCCCAAAACTGAGGTGTGCGGCAGCCTTTTGCTGCTGATCACCCTGGGGTGCTCGGGCTGCCCAGGAGCACCACATGCCATCTCAGCACGTGCAGGAGCACAGCCTGCCGGCACCATCGCCAGTGATGCCTGTGCTCGGTAGCCAGCAGATAAACAAAGAAGCAACACCCACTATCAAAGTGTCAAATATCTATAACCTCTAACACAACATAAAGATTACAGCAAACAAAATAGAAGTCTAAGAGGCAAAGAGCTGTAGGAACGGAGGAGAGAAGTGATTGTGAGCAGAGAGCAGGTGAGAATGCCTTTGCTGACACTGCGAATGGTGCAGAAACGCAGGGCTGACATGTTGTGACTACGAGTTACCAGTAAGATATGCTTTTTAGAAAAACCAGGCTCCTTCCTCTTATGGTACTTTAGAAAACATTATCAGGTTTGCAATCAGCCTAAAAGCAAAGCGTGACTTGTAGGTCAGATCAGAAAACTTGGCAGCATTAAGAACAAGTCTCCCCTGCAAATATTCTGGGGCAATTTGCCGAAATATTTCAGGTGCTCGTTAGGCGTTTGTTTCCAGCATACATGGCAATTATTCCACCTAGCTGAAGATTTCATAAGGTAAAATCTTTTGGATTCTGACACACCAACAAAAGACCAACAACTAAACTACAGACGCAAAGCTGGAGCTTGGTAAAAATGATTCCTGAAATGCAGACTGTTTTCATGCAATATTAGCAGAGGACTTCTTAATTGCTATCTTTATGGGTTTTTTTACCCTCTGAACTGCAGCCACTACATGACAACAGGATATACCCTGCATGAGCCAGTTACATTGTGCCTCAGAAGGCATGGGCCTAATTCTGCTTTCCTGATCTATCCCGTTTCAAAGTCAGTAATGTCCTGTACTCCACCATTTGGATTTCCCTGCTGGCAAAACTCCCTGCAGCTGATTCGGATGACCACCTCCCTGTGCTGACCGGTCTCCTCTGCTCCCAGGGAAGCTTCCCAGTACTTGGAGTAACTTTCCTAAGTGTTCCCCTGTGCACACATGGGGAGAGAGACCCAACGCCCTGAACCAAGAGAGAATTTGCACAGCGAGGGGGGGCTGCTGCACGCTCGCAGGTTTCTGACAATGAAGAGGTTAAAGTTCTGCAAGTGTTTTCTAGAGTGAGGAGTATTGTCAGCAAAAATAAAAAAAATTATGTTAGAAGCAGATGGAGCGAATAATTTCCCAACCTTTGCTACATAAGCACAGAGTCTAAAGGCTTCGGGCGACTTTTACCCTGGACTCTGTTTTTGTCAGATCAATGACAAGTCACGTTAACAGCGGTGTTTAATTCTATCAATATGTGACCAATTGTGTTAGATTGTTTGGCCATTGATTTCACTTAGTGCTACAGTTGAGCTCTGAAAGGAACTGCTTTCCCCTGCATTACCACACATGGTGACAAATGCCCAGCGCTGACTTTCAGTCCGGCATGCACAGAAGCTCTACTTTAAAAAAAAGCCAGACTGCTTACATGCTGGGGGAATACAGCATGATAGTCATATCTGTGTTATTCTTTATTTATTTTCTGAATCACCAGGCCATCCCATGCAATTCTATTTAGGTTTGAAAGCGGACGTTCACAGAAACAGATGAGTAGACAGTAAGACAGGCAACAATCTGGCCACATGAAAATGCTAAGGCAGACCTTGGAAGCTGCAAGGTGGAGGAAAACAAAACTGAAAAGGCTAATTCCTTTCATATTTACCATGAATGGGCCGCAACCTGAAGTGCCCACCTCAGTTTCTAGCACCACTTGCTAAGGCAAACTCACCTTGTGCATGGGAGTTTTGACCAACAATGACTTAACGGTGGTGGCCTTTAGTGTATCATATTTGCCATGGAAACCCCTGCTCCAAATTCCTAATAAGGATTTATATGGGGCTTGTACGTCTGCCACAATACATAAAGCTCTCAGCCTGAGGCTTAAAGAAGAAATTCAGGGTTCGGCTACCTTTTATCCTGTACAATGAAGTAGTTTTTTATAAAATACTTAGTTTTGAGTTTATTTGCCAAAAAACAGCAAAACCACTGAAAATCTTGTAAATACCATGTTTTTAAGAAATACTCTTCCTCCTGGAATTCTCTGAAACTGCAAAGATTTTAAATGTCACAAAAAAGCCCAGAAATCCTTAGGATCTTACTAGCAACAGGGTAAATCACTACACATAAGTGATAAGGCAAATTTTAAGTTAAGCTACTTTTGATAAACCCCTACTCTTTAAAGGAAATTAGAGAATAGAAAGCTAATATTCCACATGATTAGGGTTTAGGCTTCTTAAAGGGATATTGCACCTTTCAAGAAAAATTATGTTGCCCCCAGGTACCAGGCTTATAATTTCATAGCAACCTACCAGTGTATCTGTAAGAGGGAGCCATGTTACAGAAAGCCTGGCTCTTCATAGGACCTTAGTGACATCTAATTTTTAAATAATTCCATTGCATCTCTCTCCTGAGTCGTCTTAGTGAATAATAAAACTGTCTTGATCTCTTAAAGCATAATGCATACATCTTTATTTAATTGTCTTCTGATAGTTTTTATTTTTCTTGTAGAGATGAAATAACTTAAACAGCTCTTGTAGATTCCATGTGCCCATTCAGCATCTCCAGAGGTACTCCTGGGGCACAAATGATGGGATGTGCCAAGGCCCTGTGGAGACCTCACAGGGCTTTGCAAAGGGAGTTCAGCCAGGCAGCATCCCAGGCTGGGGATCGCTTCCCCCTGTCTAGGTGTGCAGCTGCTACATAACTCCACTGCTAACGATGTCTTGATAGTGTTCTACGTGCCACCAGCTTGGGGCATGCTGGCAAGTGCAAGTACATGATATGCAAATCCATTAACTGTTCTCCCAATTTACAGCTTTGCAGTTTTATGGCACATCAGGGTTGGCACCAAGGCTGTCAAACCAGATGTTCCCAAAAATTAGGCTGGAAGTTTTGAGGAGATAACCAATCATGCAGTTTCTATGGAAATACTAAGTAAGCAATTCTTTTCTTTTTCACATCATTCAGACACTGTTTTCTGGTATTTCTCTCCAGAAATAGAAATATATTTTAATATTCCTTACGAGATTGTTCTGTGAATCTAAGGAATGTTGCTACACAGCAAAAACCAAACCGAAGCAAAACCCAGATAAGATTTGCAATGACTGGACTTTTATTTAATGTCAATTCTTGCCTCTTGCTCTGCCCAAAACTATGCTTCAGAAGATTTCCATGGCATTAACAGACCACCTTGAGGAAGAAGTATTTGGCTGGATAATAGTAACATTGCACCAGAAAAACAAACACGACAAATTCTCTAGAGCCCTCATCCACACCCTTTATGTGGCCTCAATCAATACCTGACTTTCTGAGTCAGAAAGACATTATAGAAATCAACTAAGATGATGAAATTGAATGAATTTTACCTGTCTTCTTAGAGGAAGGAGGCTTGTTCATTCTCCCTTGATGAATTATCACGCAAGGATCTGTCAAAGAGCCATGTTGGATGAAGCTAAGTATAAGGCGTCACAGCAAGGAATGCTTTGGTGGGACCTGTTATTTGAACAGTCTTGTCTTTTGGCAAATAAGTTATTTTGGTTTGCTTTTTACAGGATCCTTACAAGCACATTATAAAACTTTCATTGATTCACTTATGATAAGATTATTCTTTAAATTATTTAGCTATAAAATATTTACCAATAAAAAAGAACAAAAGAGGAAAATAAGTGTGTACCACTAGCTAATTTAAAACCAAGGAACAAACTGAAAATATTTTTTCCAATACACCCCCACTGCCAAGAAACCCTGCTGAAAGCTACAAATAACTATTTGGTGCAATCCTTCTCCAAATAAGATACATGCCAAACACTCTAAAAGCTGAAGTTGAAGAACGAGTGGATTTATAAACCACAGAAGTCTCATAGGAAGGCTTTCCACTTATCTCAGAAGTCCAGGATCAACTCCAAAGTAAAGGCATGCATTTGAAACAAAGTGCAGCCACCTTAATTGGAAAAAAAATATACAAATACATACATTCCCAAAAGGACTAAACTCTGCTCTCTCATTGACTTGCATGCCATTATTAAAGGTGGGGAAAACAGCTCTTCAGCCTGACCTGCATCCAGCTCCACTGAGTTGGCAGGGAAAATCTCCATTGATTTCAACTCTGTCTAACAAGCTTCTGATCTAACAGCGTTTGTTTCTAAATCTAAAAGGGAGGAAAAGTGCACTTATTCACATCCGTTGCACCACTGCCATGAGACAGATATAGCAGAGAGTTTAATTTGAGCGTACTTCCCATCCTCTCCCTCCTCCTGAGCCGTGCTCTGTTTAAGGAGGCTGGAGGACAGCACCCACAGGCCACTCTTAATTAAGATGGTCAGGGGGTGTGCGCATATTAAAACAGCACAGTCAGTGGGCTGTTGTGTGCAGCTTCCTAAAGCCTTTAGCCCTTATGCGGCTTTACAGCACTCAGCTTATCAATTTACTTGCAAATGGCTCCCTGAAGTATTAACCCAGGTTAATTATTCGTCAAATATGATTATGCAGTGGTAATGTAAAAAATCGGAAATGCGGGATGGAATTTTTCACTCCAGCGGTTTGGCAATTGTGGCAGCTGGTGGAGAAGCTGGAGTAATTACCAGCCCATTCCAGCTGGTGGATCAGCACTCTGGTTCAGGGCGGGTGGGGGGAAGAAAAAGCAATAAAGAACCAGAGGAGCGGGAATATGAGCCGTGCCAATCGACGTGGGGAAAATTTCACAGCTGCTGGTGGTGATAAATGAGAGACGGTGGCCCTACTTCTAATCAATACATGTAAATGCTACTCATTACAGCTTTTATACACACTTCTCAATTAGCCTTTCCTCCCACTGGTAACAAGGAATGTCATGCTTTCTGGACTGTGAAAGTGGTTCGGCAGTAAGTTCACCTGCATCGGTGAGACGCAGGAACAATGCTCACAGCTCAGCCTGGCAGCAGGTGGTAGCAGTGGAAGTCTAAATTCCTCCTGTAATGTGAACTAAATGAAATCCCAAGTGTTGTCATTTAATTAAATGTTTTTTTAAATACCATTTCCTCTTTCTTACAGCTAGAATAACCCAGTTCCAGACACACTCCTTTGTCTCCCCCAAGTCCTTCAAATGGGGAGGGGGCAACCAGATAAGCATTTAGACCTGTAAGACCATCTAAGTTGCCCTGTGAAAAACAAACACATAAAAAGAGACTAAACATTAGTCCTGCACCCTATTAAAGAAAGTATCTTTTTGCAGAGTTAAAAGTTTCCCTGTTTCATTTCCTCCTTGTCAAAAAGGTTATTTGCCCCCATTCCACACCCCCCCAGCTATTTGAAAGGAGAAAGCAAGTGGGATGACCCCATGGAACAGCACCTCCTTTATTCGCAGAGGGAAAAATCATCACCACCCACTGTTTTCTGGGAGTTCAACCCAGCAGAGGTGCAGGCATTGTGGTGGCTCACCACAGCCATTCCCCTGCAGTTCCTGGTGTCAGGCTAAGTAGCTCCCCAGAGCTCACCTTGCATCTGTAGTGGCTGTCCCTTGACACGGACCAGCAGAGAACTGAACTTGAAATGGAAATACATCATTATGTCCCATCCAGGATACGCCTTTCATCACAAGACTTACACTTTTTGCAGAGCCACAAAGTCTGCTTGCTTCTTTATTAATCCTAAAAGCTATAGCCCCGATAACAGAAAAGGAATCAACACATCTGCTAATTTTTCACAGGATCCTCAGTCTAGTGCCCACATGTAGCCTTGACAGTCACCTTGCTTCACTGAGACTTACGGTATTTGATGCTTTTCTGAAGGTCCTGTTGTGGGAGTCAAGTGGATTCAGAAGATGAGTTTTCTCTCTTCCTCCTCCCTCCCCTCACCAAAAAGAAACATCTCAGCTTTGCATAGTTTTAGAGAATAGAATTGTGAATACAAGAACCAGAGGGCCTGAAAACTCAAGAAGCAATAAATTACTATTAAAAAAGCCCCCAAGCCTATGATTTTTATATTAATGATTTAGGAGTTGGTGTTCCCAAAGTTATTCTACTGTTAAGACATCCTGCTCATGTGAACCCATACAGGGTCCTTATTTTGCTTAAGGGTACACAGCCACTATATATTTCTGAAAACATGGCCACACATGTTCTCCTTCAACTTAAAGAGTAAAATACCCCAATTTCACTACCTAAGGCCTGATTCATCTATCATCATCAACTGGATTCTTCATGCACATCCAAGAGCAGCATCTGACCCTGCAATTTAACTCACACATGTAACCTTTCCACTTGAAAAACTACCATTGCACTTTGGGGGAACAATGTGCAAAAAAGGCCACAGGACAGGATCGTCAATAGGTCCTTAGTACTTAGCTAATTTTTTCACCTTACAGAGAAGTCAGAGGTGAAAATAAAATTTTCTAAGCACCATTAAGTATCGTTAATTCGTAATTTTAATTAATTTTGAGACATCTGCTTTGTAGACTTCTTCTGAGTATCACAGACAACATAACAT
This sequence comes from Phalacrocorax carbo, assembly GCF_963921805.1. Lineage (NCBI taxonomy): Eukaryota > Metazoa > Chordata > Aves > Suliformes > Phalacrocoracidae > Phalacrocorax > Phalacrocorax carbo. Next base: position 112,196,183 of record NC_087514.1, read on the forward strand.
GCTGTTTAGAGCTCCAGTACTCAGGCTGCTTATGCATTCAGCCAGAGACATAAGACGAGTGGCTGGGTGCTTTCTTGCTTTACTTAGAGCACAATGTATTGTAGAAACACCAAGCAGTTGTGTAAAACTGAATTTTTCCAACGTAACAGAGAAAGAGTATGATTTGAGGTATATCACCAGGCAGAGTGCTTGTCTCCTGCTACTAGAGATGTGCCTGATCGAACCGGCATGTGATGGTTTAGGAGTATGTGATACTAACTGCATTTAAAAGTCTGTCTGCTTACAGATGTAATCCAACTTCTTCAATCATAACTCACTTAACTGGCTTATTTAAAATTATTTTACATTTTTGTTCTTTGCTGATAGACAAATATGGCCAAATAAGGATGAATAATCACCACACAAAGGGTTAATTTGGCCCCTGCACTAGTTTAGCACAGAGGCCTTTCAAAGCTGTGCTAGAAGTGGGACATGCACAATCCCACACTCAGACAAGCCCTGAGGCAGCAGCTCCCTCACAAGAGGTTAGAGCCCACAATAAGGATGCTTCTCAAAGCAGGGAGTCCTGCCAAGCCCTCGGTGTCAGGTTTTTATCCAGAGAAGATGTTGGCTACTCCAGAGCTCCATAAATCAGTTGCCTCAGCTAATGCTGAGCCACTCTCCTACTCATCTTATTGCTGTTCTCAGAGGATCTTTATGTTTAGTACAATCATTTTTGTAAGCCCAAAATGTTAATTCTTTGTGGCAAAACTTAATCCAAGCCTAGGTACTTGCACTAGCAGCTCGACACCTTTAGGAACACAAGTTTTTACTAAGATACAGCCCCTCAAAGTGTTTGGATTAATGAGGATCCACTCTACGTTCTGTCCATCGGAGGCAACAATATTTACTTACTACTTTTGCACCTTAACATATTTCTGATACACACATTTGGCATAATATGTTTTAAAAACTCACTGTTGCTGATACTTTAGTTTATATATAGCTAAATCCCGTCTTTTCTGTGTGCATCACATGAACATATTAATAATTATACATAATCTTGTTTCACTAAGCATATTATCATGGACATATATCTAATTTTGTTTCAGAAACAGAGCTGTGCTTCCATTATTTATTGAATATGTATGTGTGTATTCTTTTTACATGTTAACGTGTTTCATACTGATAGAAAAATGCGTGAGGAACAAGAGGTGTCAAAGGAACACTGCAGATAGAAACAACAGGTTATGAGCTGTAGCAAGGTGTTTTACATAATGTTTTACATCTATTTTAAATGTAGTTTTACTTGTAAAAATACATTGTTGATATTGACAATATATCTGCTCTTTTTATTGGACACTAAAATCTACACTTGCCATCCTGAATAGGTGACTCCCCACACTTCAGTGCTTCCTCAGTGATCCCATTCTGTACTGCCCTAAAACCACGAGATGCTGGGTTTGTGTCTCTGCCTACTACAAGTCTTGTAGGATATTAGAGAGGATCACTACTTCTTGTTGCTACAAGTCACCTTGCTCTATGCTACTAACTTGTCAATGGCATTGTTTCAACTCATCTACTTTACAGGCCCATGATTTGCACTTTTCTCATCTTCCTCGTTAAAAGGAGAAAAAAAAAGGATAAAAACATTCATCAGAATGGAAGCTTCCACCTTAAAATAATTGTGCCACATCTTACAGCTTTTCATTAACTCATGCATGTAGACTGCAAACTCTAAATGTAACTGCATCACAGTTTTTCTCGTGACATTACCCATATCTGATGCTATTTATTTCATGCACTTATCTAAACTTCTCACAGCAATGAGACTCCAATCAGTCTCACAAAGAGTCAGAAACAAGACTAGGTAAACTATTTCAATGACAACAACTTGCAATGTTGTTTACTCAGCAAGGCACACTCCAAGCTTCATCTCTCAGGTTTTGCATCTTTCAGAATGAGGACTTTACACTTAAGGATGACCTGTTTCCCATTGGACTTTCCAAACCTCTCATTATGCAACTCTAAATGCCACCTTCAGCAAATGCCCATGGACTATTTTATACTCTCAGTTCTGAGACTGCCTCTTCATTATAATCATTGAAGATGTTCAATACCTTCAGTTTCACTGAGCTGAAGAAGGGTTGATAAAAACCTGTACCATTAAAACCTACTCAGCAATATCCTCTAAGTCTACTGTAACTGTATACTTTTATTCCAGACTTTGAGGTTACTCTGATATGCTCAGACCCAAGATGCTGATATGGAAGCACCACAAATATGTTCCCACAAACTCAACATAGGGCAAATAATAATATCACTTCTGATGCGGGACACCCTTCCAGGGTTCATCAATTATGTTAGGATTACGAGACCACAGCTAGACAGTTCTTGCCCCTCTCAAAGGGTTGAAGGATGAGGAACACCAGGATGCCCTGGACCTATTCTACTCTTCTATTCAACACGAATGGTTCTCCTGGAAATGGAAGATCCAGGCTTTTCTTTCCTTGCTTTCAGTGGATTTGTTTTTCTAACAAAAATTATTGTAAAAAAATAAATAAAAGTTGATAAAGTTGCTTTACACACTCCTGTATAAATTAAAGCAAGACCTTTCTACTGGTTTTGAAGGTACCAGAGCTGGCTACAATTTCCTAGTGCTTACAAAAATACACAAATACAAACCTGACCTAACACAACAGAAGTTATTCTAGTTTTGTTGCCAGTGCTTGACAGACATAACTATGTCCTGTTATTCTACGTGCCTTAGAGAATTTGAGAACTTTCCCTTAATTTTTCCAATTATTTTCCTGAATTGTTTCCTTTTCCCTCTTCCCCTGTCAACTACCCTGACACTTCCTAAATTTCCTGGAAAGCTTTCTTTGTTATGTGCTCCCTGCCCTTCAATACATTATCACCGGTCTTTCACCAAGCAAATAAATCTTTGAGTTTTCTCAAGTTATTCTGAAGCGTGGACATGAATTGTTCTGCCCCAAGATAAGTTTAAATATACTGTCTGTTTTCCCCAGGTATCTAAGACACTGCATTTATTATGCCTGCAACTATGTTATAACTTATCCAAAGGCTGATTTCTAGCTTGCACAAACATGGATCACGGGACTATAGCATACGTGAAGACATGGTGCATGCTGGCTCTTGCAAAAGCTGTTAATGAGCTGTACTGAAATGGTAGCTGTCGCTTTGCATTGGATCAGAGCAATCTGTACAATGTAAGGAAATTAAAAGCTCCCAGTGGCAATGGATCCTGTTTCAGTCATTAGCTGCTAGGTAGTGATAGAGACCATTCAGAGGACTAGCCCCCTGTGAGGTTCTTTGGTCCTCAGGGGATTCACTGCTAATGCTGTTTTATGCCCCACTTCTTTGTGATGCAGAGTGAGCACAAATGAATTGCTATTTAATTTATTTATTTAGGTGCAGCTAACATCGCAAGGGAAACAAAACAAAAAAAAAAACATTGGGGGGAAAAAACCCACAAAACACAATGTGTTAGTCTAACAATCAAGATGGCCACACAAGCCATTTGGTGAATGCCTACAAAATACCTATGTGTATGTGTGCGAGGTAGATATATTATAATACAATGAATACCAAATATATACTTCCCAGTCCTTTGCTATTTTCCTTTGAAGTAGGTCCACTGAGACTGAATTAGAAAAGCACAACCTCCATTAAGTCTTATTTCAGTGTAAGACATATGGGAGAAATACCTATCTATCTATATTTTAACAGAGAGTCTGAGATTTGCTTCAATCTTTGTGTTTCAAAAGAGAACGAATCAGGCAGAAGGACAGAAGGTTACAGATTAGTCCTGGTCATTGCTCAAAGAGTGTGGGTTATAAATAATAAAGGAGAAAAGGGTGAAGGACACTAAAATATAACTTGGGGCCCACAATGGAATAATCAAAGCAATGAATCTAATTTCAGCTTAAAAATACCAAGCAACTTTGGATTGCATGTCTCTATGCTGCTCTCTTCTGAAATACAGGAACTGATACACTAACACACATTTTTAACAAGTTCCATGAGGAGAACAAACTGAAATGTCTTGCTTTTTAATGCACTGTAGACAACAGGAGTATTTGTGCGTGTGCATGTGTATCTATGTATATGCACATGCTTATATATATTTATAGTTCATATACATTCTTTAAAGGTTCCACTCTACGCAGGAAACAGTAAATTGTCTGATCGAATGTACAATAGATGACAGTCAGTCTATACACACCTGGGGGGTGTGTGTGCATGTACCTATGCATATATTACATATACATACCTACACATACATGCACAATTTTTCTGTCATTGTTAGAGAACTGGTTTTAAAGGGCAATAGGTGGGGCTAATCCTGAAAACCCGCTGTATGACAGTTACAGATCTGACATACTTGCAAGATGAGGCATATTAGGTGAAATGCTGCAAGGTGCTGAGAGGCAAATATCTTCAATACACAACCCTTCTCCCTTGTGGTGAGAGGGCTCTGCGCTGCTAAAGAAACGGTCGCCCTCTGGCAGGATCAGCTTCGAAAGGGTCTTTTGCAAGATTGGTTTTTAGCCAGATAACTCAGTGACAAAATGAGGCAAGGAAGAAGAGAATCAGTCAGTGAGCACCTTTAAAATTATGAAAGGGTTTGAAAGATAATTTTCTCCAGCCTCTTGGTTCAGAAGCTTCTCGGCCTGACCCTTGTATCTATTGCTGTAATGGAAAATCCCACTATTCCAGCAGGAGCAGGATCAGGCCATCTGTTTACCCAAAGTATAAGCTTTCGTAAAGAGGACCACTGACTACAGGAGATGAAATTTACAGACGACCCTGGGGCTAAGGCGATTTTCCTCCTTCATATATCTCATGAAAATATGCCTCATGTTTCATGTGGTCAAGCAAAGTGAAGAGCCACATCCTCACTCAGATCACTAGGTCAAAAGTAAAATGAGATTTTAATCAAGCATGTAAAAACAGAGAAGTACCAATATTAAGTTTAGCTGGGCCTTACGGGTGCATCTCATAACCCTGAAGTGATCAACAGAGGGATTTTAATGTCCTAACCCAAAAAAGCAAACTGAGGCAGTGGAGATGGGATCACGCGGCACAGCCCTGGCTCCAAAAAGGGCCTGCAGTGGGACTGGGACTCCTTGGTTCCACATGCAGGTCAAGTGAGAAGGCATCAGGGATCCTCTGGGCAGCCTAGTCACTACCACGTGGGTAAGATGATTTTTTCTAGGGTATTTTGAAATCATTTATTCCTCAGAACAGTTTCTGAATTGTAGGAAGAAGTAATTTTCTTCAGTTGCTATTGGCTGGCCTCTTCTGTACCTGATTTCTCTGTTTTTATCTCCCCCAACCTATCCCTCACTAAACTTGCTCCCTAGACAGTGCTTCATGCCAGAGCAGCCACAGAATCACAGACGAGCAATGGCAGAAGTCCTGCTCAGTTTCTGTACACCTGAGATGAATCACACTGGCGGATGCAAGCTAGACTCCTCCAGTAATTTAGCTGTCAGCAACTAACAAGGCTGAGTGTGAAAAAGGTGATATCTCAATAATGATAGAAGAGCCAAATTTGGGCAGATTCTAAAGGAGGCATTGAGAGGACATCACCCTGCCACATTTTGTTCCAGTATATGAGAGATGAACCACAAATAAATTAACTATACTGGGCAATACATATTTCCCTGATGTTAGTTCAGGAAGTTGCTGAATCATCATTGTTGCAGGCAAAAGTTACCCTCAGGCAACCATCTGACACAGAAAATTTTAGTTTGAAGTTCAAAAACTTAAGGCTGGAGCTTAATAAAGTCATAAATTTCTGAAAACTTGCTCTTATAGTGGAAAATATTAGGCAAGCTTTGCTACATGAGTTTCTTCCAGTTCCTATGACATAAAAAAGTTTCAGAACAACTCATAGCTAAATTTGCTACTCAGATCAAACTTGTGTAGCTGTACACTCATTACTACAACAAGAGTGAGTCTTGTACCCTTGCTGCAAGTTCTAATTGCACGCCATAGTAGTTAACAGAAGGCTAATCTCCTACATGCACGCACACACACACAATTTAAAACAAAGTCTGGAAGAGAAAATTGCCTGATTTCTGTCTTTGACAAATGTGAAATTGTACAAATGTCAGTACGTGTAACTGTAAATAAAATAGAGAAGAAAAAAGCTCAAAATAAAGGTCAGTGAAAGCTGAAATTCTCCCTCCTAGACATAATACAGTATATAAAGTTATTACCAGGCCTTCCAGGCCTTGCGCAACTTTGCCCCTTTCTACATCTCATCTCTGGTTCCTCATGACCTCTGCTTTGCCAGTTCAACTTACCTTTCCACTATCTAAGGTGTTTATATAGACCCCATTAGTGCAGTACTGGAAAAAAAATCTCACAATCTTTTAACATTTTTATCACTGGGAAACAGGGACAAGCTATTATCCCTACTTTATACACAGGGAACCTAGGTAAAGCAAGGATGAAGCACATTTTTTAGACTCCTGAATTAAGCTAAAGGGCTTGGAAACTCTTAGGAGAAAGTCCATATAGACACATCAAACTGCCTTAATTTATGTCCTTTCACTTCCTTCTTTTATTTGATCCTCTGCAACTATTTTGAGGGTCCCCCATTCCATAGTCATTTCCAAAAGTGTCTGCCACAGACAGTGCCTAAAACTCAGTGAAAATCAATGAAAGTTAACTTCTTAAAATCTCATGGACCAGATTTTTAAAGCTGTTTGAATACCTAGCTCTCATACTTGAATATTCTGGACCTGTCACTCCAGAAAAAAGAGCTGAGATCTTGCCATGCCTATAAGGGCAATGTTTTAATACCTGTGAAATTCGGGCTGTGCCCACTGGTGTTCGTAAGAAGTACAAATAGTGTGAAGAAATTGCAACTTGAACCCTGGATTCTTGACTCCTTCAGGAAGACCTTCTCTGAGGCACCATCTTTTCTCTCTGTTACCTGTCACAAATTAATTCTTTCACCAAAGCGACTGTCCAAATATGGGAGTTCACTCATTCATTCCTCTGCCCAAGTCCCTCTTTATATTAACTTCTGGCTAGCCAACTGCTACTGACTCTCTCTGAACTTTGAGTTCAAGAGAAACAATGTAATTTTACACACTAAAAATCAGAGGATGCATGCTAAAATTAGCCTATATCTTGTGTATATAAAGAGCTTCCCATTCAACCTTAGATAACACAGCTTCCTCCCTGGTTGAGCCTGCCTGTTCCAAGCTCTGTAGCAGGTGTCTGAACTCTGCTATACTCCCAAGGAAGGGCCAGAAATCTTCAGGCAGTTCAGCTCAATTTTAAAAATAGCTGAATGAAATATTAATATAAATGATAAATCTTTTCCCCCCCTCTTCACTTAATTAATTTTAAGCTTCCTCTAAATTTTTAGCAGTGTACTACTGAATTTTTTCCTCTGACATGGATCAGTGCCACAAGTTTTGACAGAGCAACACTGATGTTTTAACTGCATGGCACAAAACATGGGGAACACATTTGGTGAGCAAGAAGGTGGTGATAGAAAACCAAAAATACGCTTGCTGCTTCTGTTGAAAGAACTGGTAAGAGAAAAAAAAATAAAAAGAGAAGTAATTTCCAGTATCATCATCAAGATTCAAAGATTCATCTCAAAGTAAGCCAATTCCATATCCTCTAGCTGAGGCTAAGCAGATTCACAGACCTCAGGTAGATGTCAGTGCATTCCTTCACACTCTCTTCAGATTAGAGGTTAAGATGTTTCACTTTTTAGTATTTTATAGAAGCTCAGACCTGGTATTCACTATGAGAAAAACACTACTAGAAGACCAAATCCTCCTAAAGACATGGTAGTTTTACTAGCAAGTGTTAATAGGCAACAACCCCCCCTAAGCTCTTCCTAAGTGCTTACCATAATATTTTAAAATGTAAAACCACAGAATTTTACCACGTAGCATTTCCACTAGTTTCTTAACATAGGGAAGAGAAGATACTTTTCTTTCTAATGACAGAGCAAGGAAATGTGATAAGCAAAGGTCGCCCCCCTGTTTATTCTGTCAAGTAAAATCCTCTTCCACTTTTAACTAAATACCATGCTTTTCAGTCCCTGTCCTGAACTACTTTCTAAAATCACGAGCTACTGAGCCCAGTGAGAGCTGCAGATGCAAATCATGCAAAACAAGTGTGCAGCCTACATGACAATTTATAACAATTGTACTGTGCGGTAAAAAAAAATAATTAAGTGTCTGTAAAATATGACTGATGCATTTTCCTAATAAATGCTAAATTAAGATTTCACTTTATGCTTCCACGGCTTGCAAATTTCAAGGTAAACTATTCTGTACACAAATCATGAATTAATGAAAACTGGGACTAAATGAGGAGGCAAGAGCAAAAGGAATATAGAAATGGTTCCCTTTAAGATGAATGCTCCTAGAACACTGGCTCAAAACAATAATCAAAGTGCCTTCCTGTTAGGCCTGTTATGGATATCTACTTCCCCAAACAGGTTTTAAATGAAATATTTCCGTTAATCTACTCTCTACGAAAGTCCACATGACCCCCAACTTGTGGGGATATTATGTCTGAAACACGGCTTATTAGGCAATATAGCCTCCTACTCGGTTTATTTTTTTGAAAAAGAAACATGAAATACCAGTGCAGTACGTTGTGTGTAAAGAGGCTTTATTAGAATAATCTCTCCCTAAAGATGCTTTAAGACTAACCCATCCACTGACCCATGAAGGGTAAATGCTAAATTCTTACAGTCAAATATTCATTGTAACACTTTGGAAAAGATGGATGAGCTGTGGCTCCTCTACAAATTACTGTGAGATGGATAAGTAGGTACTCTCATCTGGAAGGTGATCACCATCACTAGAAGCATCACCTCCCAGCTGTTAAAGATGACTGAATTCTGACAAAGGAGGTTTGTTTACACAGCCATAAACCTGCTATAGTATCTCACTCTCTCCCTCTCACTGTACGTATTTATAACACCGTTCTCATGAGAAGGTAAATTTCAGATGTTGCAAAGGCAGCTAGAGTAGACTTTTATTAAACTATCTGGTTTTTTATAAAGGAACATAAGCTAATAATTAATTTACAAACTGCCAAACCTTTACTCTTAAATCAGGAAAGACTTTATTAAAACAGTAACCATGCATGCTTTGCAGCATGAAGCTTCCTGAAGACCTGTTGAAGGCTAAACACAGTGAGTTCCCTTAAGCTGAGCCAGTGACAACAGTTCTGTATCATATGGTGCCAGGGCTTGGCCCCAGCAGCACGTGACTGAATCCCTGTAAGTATCAGGGAAGACCACTGGGAATTTTGTTCTCAGGATCCAGCCCAGCGACTTGAACTCCAGAAACTGAGAACCCTCAAAACACTGGGAGCTTCATTTGAACTTGAAGGAGCTCAGAGCCTAACCCTTAGTATATTGCAACTTTGCCATAGGGGTCATCAGTGTATAGGGAACAGAACCAACCAGAACAGGGAACCACAGGGTCCGGTTCTACTACATTCATGCTGAGTGGAGACCTGGGAGCCAAAAGCCACTACCTCTCAGAGGCACAAGATCTTGGGCAAAACTAAGTGTTAGCCTCTGGCTCCCTCTACTATCTGAGCTCTAGACAGAGGCCAGATGCTACCACTGAAATTTGGCTGGAACCAGGAACCACATATCAGCATGGTCTCCACTACTCTGAAAAAATAAAAATACAAAGAAACCCATCACCTCCCCACCACTGCCACTGCCTTATAAGAAGCTGAGAATAGTGTGGAGCTACTTGATGGTTTTTTACTAAGTTTGTGGGTTACAGCTTACGAGCTGTGCTGGTCTGGCCTGCCACTGCATTCAGCTTTTGAGACTGAGAACTGCAGATGCTCCCTGGACCAATGACAGCACTAGGTACAAAGGATCTTCCTCAGACAAGGGAGAAGTATCCTGCACAATGCACATCTAAACAAAACCTACTCTCAGTCCTGAAGCTGGTCTAAGTCTATCATTTCAGTAGGGTTAGTTCTGTGGAGTGTACAATTCATACAACTCTCCCCCGCTTGCTGCCTTGAATACTAGGTGGCTTTCAGAGTCTAACCACCCCAAATTTCTAACTCCTGTTACCAACAGGCTGTCCTGATGGTAACCACATTGACCACATTTGCCTAGTGAGGTATTTTGCATACTGGAAAACCTGAAAACAATTTTGCTTTTGATTTGGAAGGGGGTGTGGGGGGTGTTTTTAAATTTTGTTTTGGGTTTGTTTGCTTGGGTTTTTTTTTAAGGTTTTGAGTCAGATTTAAACCATACAACTACAGTACTTAAGCCTCAGAATTACAAGTTGATACCTTATTAGAACTATAGGCCAAGTTTTGTTTCTACTGCAGTACACAAAAAACTATCAACTACATTAATGATAGAAAATTGCCTTTAAACGATGAGTCCATGTGGTCATAAGCATTAGAACCAGAATGAAAACCATGGCTCTTTGATAAACCCATGACTACTCCTAGTATGTATCTCCAAAGCACCAAGTTCATTAACAGCATAAAGAAATAAGTAACCATAATCTACTGAATCAGAGCAGACAACTCCCAGTCACATCACTTCTCAAGTCCTGCCTGCTCTACGGGATGCTTGCAGGGTCATCTAAAGTGGTTTAGCTCTAGTTTAATTAGGAAGTGCCCCTAATACTAGGGGAATTGTTTGTAAAGTATGATACAGATTATAAAAGTAATTAAATCTGATGTTAATTTAACATACACAAGCAACCTGTGAAAACTTTCTCATAATTTTCTTGGTCTTCAAGGCCTATGTGTCTAACTATATAAAGTAAAATGATACTCAATGATGTTCTGAAGCTTTTTTTTTTAACAGAGCTTCAAAATTTAGAAATAAAATGTGCTATAAATGGGAGGAGGATCACATTATTAAAATCTAAAATACTGGTATAATTCCACAGTGACTTGGAATGAGTGTAGTACCAAGTAAATGCAAACAAAATTAAAGAAGAATAAATTAACTGTTTTGAAATTGTAAATATTTGTATTTCATGGCATAACCTCAGCTAATAAGTTTACGGCTGCACTTTCAACCACAAGTCTGTTTTCCCTGTTACCGTCTTCAGAGTACCTGGATTTGACCTCCAAGCTGTGTAACACCTTTTCTTTTTTTTTTTTTTAAACATAGGAAACCTAGAGTAGAGTGCTTTACCCTTACCATCTCATTTTGTTCTCTCGTCCATACGACCCTTGGGTGTACAGGTTATAATAACTCTGTTTCAACTCCTATTACAGTTAGTGCAGCTGTGGGAATCTAACAGTCAACATCTATGATATCAATAACTACTGCATTCTTAATCAGGAGGAACAAGCCAAAAGAGTTAAGTAGTTGAGGAGATTAGAAGACTTAACTGCCTCCATCTTAATAAATAAAGGCAACTTTTCTCTCTCATCACAAAGTCTGAAGAGCCATGTAAACACATCCACAATGAAAACAGCGCACTCGTCTTTAAAACATAAGCATTGAGTTTGAAGCTGGTTTTTGGGCACATCCTCAGAGATCACATTTAACTTCACCCCTGGAAAATGTAATGATTTCCCTTATTCTTCTGTAAATATTGCATGATAGTTACAGTTTAATAAATTTCACTCATCAGTTTATACCACAGACCTTATTGATTCACAATTGATTAAAATGGGAGGTGTTTCACAAGTAGTAAAAGGGAAACAACTCCTAAAGATATATCACTGCTTTAGTTTACATTTCCCACAGCACAGCTCACCAGGTCTATAATGTATTTTTCACTCTCTAGTGTTTGCTCAAAGACTCTCAAACACAATATAAATTCCTCTGTCAAACCACACAATTATTTTTACTAATCCACTGAGAATGGCAGAAGCTGAAGCGTTTGAACTGAGGCAGCCTGGTACAATAGTCTAACAGTTCATTCAAGCAGGTGCAAGAAGTGTTATGTAAATTTCAGCTAACTTCTTTTCTTATGCATGAGCACCTCACATTAGTATTCCTTAGGCACAAAATTCATTCCTTTGACAGTCACCACTAACTCACCATAGCCAGTTATCACCAGAGTGGTGTCAACCAGTACGTGCTACAAAAGGAACATGTTTCCCTAACTACTTTAGTTAAAAGGACAATAGCCGTAAAAGATGACGCGGGTTTAACGCACCGAAGAAATAATCGGAAGTAGCAGCATGGTGTTCTACAGTCACCACCAGCAGAGTTCCTTGGAGAGCTGGTCCTGTATTTGAAAGCTGTATATTGAAAATTTTCTTCTGAGATAAGCTTGAAGGACCTTCCACAAAACCACCAAAAAATGGGAAAACTCAAGAGTACATAGATCATCATTAAATTTTGGGAGTTAAAGCTTTTCCTATCCACAGTTCATTCTTATTTTAATTGAAAATAAGCATTAGAAGGTTTTGCCAGGGTAAAAACCTGTTAATTACAGAAGATAAGAAGTCTTCACTTTACACCTGTAAGACCTGTTTGCGATACAAGGTCCTAACACTAGGCTCATAAGGCTGAGGAAGGAGGACCTGAGAAGGCATCTTTCCACACTGCTTGAGGTTGTGGGGGGAAAAAATCATTTTCACACATCAAACTCCATAGAACCAACCAGTATGTAGAAGTTCACAGAACATCATCGCTTAAATCTGGGCCACACAGATTGTGAAAGTAGTATCATCCCCTGGTGGAATAACCTTCCCGTACACTACTGCTGAGCACTACTGGTCTGAATAGAGCAACAAAACCTGCCCCTCTGGTGTCATACCAGCCTGTACTAGTTACGTTTCATTACAGGGGTCATGTGAAGTTGCTTATTGCACAGTTATAAAGACACTTCAAAATTCAGCTCTAGCTGCTGGTGAGAAAACAGTGGTGCCGGGGCCATGAGTGCACAAACAGACCTTAATGTCCCCAGCCAGCATGACCTGGGGCCTCCCCCTACATGCCTGGCCCATGGGCTGGGGAATCCTGAGCATTCAACCCTTGCTTATGTTGCATTTTAGTTCTACCAGCCTCCAGCCCTGTCTCTGGCCCTGGCCTCCAGGATGAGCCTTGGATCTACAACGTAGGTAGCTGGTTTCCTGAGCCAAACTCTCGTACTTATATTATGGCTTGTCTCTACTCCTGTCTTTGGCCCCATTTCCATTTGTTCCTGTCTGAGCTCCCTGGGTATGCCTTGGACTTGGTTTCAGACCCTATTGGAGCCCCCCATCAGTGGGGGTCACCCTCCACTTCTGGCTCACCTTCTCTTAGGGAACAGCCATCCTCACTGCTCCCTGACAGGAGGATAGTCACTGAGGACAGTCCTGAGAAAGATCTCTAATCCTCCCAAATCATTCTTACTACCCTCTCTGCAGCAAAAAACTCCAGCAGGAAGCCTAAAACTTGTTTCAGTACTGTATTAACAGCTGTACCCCACTGTTGTACTTTAACCCACCTTCATAGCCATCACACACTATTACTCCTTTACAGATGTTTCCCTTGACCAACATGGCTCCAAGCATGAGACCATTCACCCCTAGTAGAGGTTCTTCTCATCCAACAGAGGCCCAGCAAGTTGGTGGAGAGAACCTTTCGTTGATATCTGCACTGGACTGACCATCACCAGCAGAATCACACCATTGTCTGGGCTAACAGACCCACAATGCCCACAAAGTCTAACATTTAGGGTCTAAATTGCCACCTTACTCTCCAAAAACAACAAACAAGTAGCATAACTGTGTTTACTGCACTCGGTACTTCACCAAGCAGCCTCCACTAACCTAGACTCCAATGCAGCTCCTAAAGACCAAGCTACTGTCCCAACCTATGCTTTTTACCTCTTAGTTATAGAAAAATGCAATTGGCACTGCCTGAGGCATACAAGTTAAATCCAAGCTCAGAAATGCATGCTTTAAAAGGGAACATTGAAGATGAACAAGAGAAAATGTCCTCTGTTGAGTGAGATGTAACATAAAAGTGTATTTGTGAACAAATATCAGTGTTTGTTTTTAAGATATTTTGAACAATTTTTAATTATCTAAACCATAGTTTTTATTTCAGCCATGAATGTAATGTACTGTATTAAACTTAACAGTAGCAAGAGCAAAGGTTTATTAGCTAGTTTACAAAATCTCACAAAACAGGTCAATAAAGAGTAGGGAATGTCAGCTAAAACTGTGACTTACAGCAATACATGATTATAAAAAATAAATGGGTTTATGGGTTTTATATTGCTGTGCTGCATTTGAGATAAAAACATAATCCCAAAGTAGAAAAGTCTTTCCTGCATTGCACCATGGGTAGATCTGTGTTAAGTAGGCATAACACATTCCCGTCCTGCCGAGATAGCATTTTACATGCACTGAGTTTGGGTGTAAGAGACCTTAATGAGGTGAGGCAGAAATTAGCTCTTGTGTAATAGGAATACAGGCCAGATACACACGATCTTTATTAAATTAATATAAATAAACATACCTTCTAGCAATAGGAGCTAATTCTATCCTATATAGGAAGATGAGTGAACAGGAAAGAGAAGTATCACCACACAGGTTTTCACTGGAATCCTCCCTAGTCCCAGTCCTCCCCAAGAAGAGAAAGATCACATCCCAAAGAACAGGATGGTTTTAAAGGCTGTAAATACTTCTTCAGCTATACAGCCATTGTGCTTTACCAGACACACAGTCTCCATATACGTCAAATCCTTGTGTGGATTTCATTCGGCTACCTTGCACCTCTTGCTGTCTCATCCCAGCATCTGAAAGTGCTGCTTGGTGTGCAGATCAGGGCCTGGTAGGATGACCACAACACTTCTCCTGGAGTTATTACTTATTGCCCCTGTTCTAGCCAAGCTTCCCTTAACTCCCCTTGACAGTTCTTCATACCCTTACAGCAAAACTCCTCTCAATCAACTTACAGGCCATGTGTCCCCATCACAGAGTCTGGACTAGGAGTTTCCATGAACTGGAACTAAACAAACTGAGAGGAGAGCGTTTAAGTATTTCATGTTATTGAGTTTGATTTTATTGCTTAAGATCCTAATTAAAAATTTTAAGCAATGCAACATGGTATTACTACAACAAGTTGAGATACTTTGGTGGTGGTTTTTGGTCTCTGCTTTGTCTAAAATGCATTAATGTTATTTCAACTAAAATACATTATAGAAAAATAAAGCATAGTAAACAAACACAGTTCATGTAAACCACCATGCTTCTTGCAGCTAAAATATGCAACACTGGCAGCAGCTAATGTGCATCGCAGAAGTCTCCTCTTTGGACAGTAGCAGGCCAGCAAAGTGACCTACAAAAAATCATTCCTAAATGACTATTGATTGTTTCAGAAGCACTACATTTATAAGCTGTATTTTCCAGCAGGAAGACACATTTATATACGTTCTATCTGAATTCACTGTCATTTGTCACCTCTCATTAAACAAGCAGATTTGGCTCTTATCTGCACTTACATGACAATTCTCTCCAAGAAAAGGCAGTTTGGACTGGAGAGATTGGAGAGTTATTTCAGAACCAATATCACAGCACGTGAGTAAGAAAGGCCACTGCGCATGTTCCCAGTGTTTCAACAGATCTCCCCACATGTTCTATGTATTTTATGATATGCTAAGTAGGTAAACCAAACTGTCTTTCTGGAAGACTGACAAATACCCAGTCTTTGCTGCTTCTGCCTCTATACTCAGTCCTTTGCAATTAAAGGAATAAACCAGCACAGTACTAAAAACCGCTCCTCCCTACAGCTAACTCGAGAAATGGCTACATTCAAAAATGCCACGAATTCCATTGTCCCATTATTTTATACCAGTACCTGAGCTTCACTGCAGGTGAGAGACAGCCAGTCTCTAGGCATTCATACGTCTCCCTCAAGTTGAAGCCAAAAAGACCTTCTAATCAAAAAACAGTTAAAGAAATAGTTGTAACTATTGTAACTATATTAAAGAGGCTTTGCTTTTTCTGACCAATTCTAGCTGCGTTCTCTTAAGCCATTACTTCCCATAGACGGACTTTTTAAAGTTGTACCCAGTGTCACTTGTTTTTACTGAATTTTAACTGACTTCATTGTAACATATTCTGAGCAATTGCAGGGGGCGGGTTGGGTGGGTGCTTTCTGAAGTCTCTCCTGGGCTGGATTACACACTTGAAACCTTTGGAGTCTATCCCATCAAACACATGCAATACAGCCTGGCCACCTCCAAAAAAACCACCTTACCCATCTTCTAGAAACTGTGGTATGTCTTTCCACACACAAAAAGGTATAGCAGAAATGTAATATTGCCAAGTAATTCCAGCGTTCACTGAAATTATTCACAACAATCTTCAAAGCCCGCTATTGTACCTGACTAATATCAGCACATGACTTTTCCTATGTTCAGAGCTGTTAACCTTCCTCAGTAAAACTAAACAGTTCTGTACCTGTGTTTTTCTGGGATGTATGGCTCAAATTCTGGTGCCACAGCCTGGCTTTTAGGCACCAAAGCAGGCAATGGCAGAGGGATTTGCAAAACTAGTTCCTGTTGCTTGTTTACAGTTTGCCTCTGTGTGTTCTTCCTGCCTGTGAGGGAAGAGCTGGTGAAAATCTTTTCAGGGGAGAGAGTGAGTTATACTTATGAACGAACTATGGTAATGATTTTAAAAATGCAAAAATTTTATTTCATAGCCACAGGTTTCATTATTTATTTAGTAGCTAGTTCAATAATTTCAGTAATTCTACTAGGCCAGAACAACAGCTCCACTTCAAAAGAAAACCCACAAAAGCATTCACAAAACCGGGTAAGTGTGACTTTTTGTGCATGTGCTTGTCAGGGGCTGATATCTTGTGTTATCCAGTGTTTGTTTAGCTGAATCTTATCAATGATTTAATGAGCTGTTTGTTGGGCAAGTATTTTCTAAGAGGAGATGCCACAGTCAGAGACAGTTTAAAAAGAAAAACAGTTGAATGGTAACACAAAAAGGTTGAATTGTATCTTCAGAAACACATTTATGCATGCTTATTCACTTCCACTTACCCATGAAAACAATGCACAGTCAACTCATGTAAACACTAAACCAGAAGCATACAGAATTACTCAAAGTGTCATTGTGCAAGAGCTTAAATAGGCACTTTACATAAGTGCACGCTCCTCCCAGCCTCTTTGCATATTAGTGCAGGCTTTGGGGGAAAGATGCCTTCGTGTACACTAAAAACACACAACTAATGTAAAATTGGTCACTCCAGCTTTTTCAGGTTGATTTTTAAACTAACAAAACTGCTTGGTTTTTAATATTATGCTTTAGAAACACTATACTCGTGCACACCAACAGCAGTCCTCCTTCTCACAACTGTATAGGTGAACTTTCTATCACAGGTAATTCTTGCCAGAACAGCTTAGAGAGTGGTTCAGAAAGCAGCTGGGTGCGCAGCACAGAGCAAATCAATATAATTACTTTAGTAAAAGCTACTACCAATCCCTGCTACTTGTAGGAGGATAGGTAGAAAGATAAAGCACATCCATAATGCCTTAAACATAGCGGCTCCTCTATCTTAATTTATGGGAATTCATTTTCATTTCCTGGATCCTGCTGTGAATGCTTCCAATGGACTGCACAATAGCTACAGTTTAAATACTTTTTAAACAGAGAGCTGTAGCTCAGTGTGGGGACTCTTGGTTTGTTTGCTGGCACTGAGCATCTGCATTAGCTTCCCTGCATGTATTCCTACAAATTCCACAGTTTGGGGTCTGAGAGCAGATTTACAGATCTTTAACAGTATTTGTTACTAGCACTTGTTTTCTGCACGTTCATGCTTGAGAAGAGGGCTGTGAGGACTACATCCCCAGGCACCAGGGAAGAAGCCTCCTACAGCGCCAAGGAAGGGACTGAGTAAGGAAGATACGCAAGCAAGCTAGAACAGAATCAAGCACAGCTGAACTTACACTGCAGGCCCTGTAACTTTGCAGTCACTCTTCTCTCCCCTCCCCATGCACTTCAGGATCTGATCTTTAGTGAATAAAAATACTGGGGAGCAACTTCACCAAGACCAGAGTTGATATGAGACCATATGCTTCTACTGAAGGAGATGATAATGAAACAGGCCTGAGCTGGCCCCACAGGCCTGGTAAAAACTTAGCAAGTAGATCTTGCCCTGTTAGAAACCAAATTCTGTTCAGAATACAAGACTGTTAGAGAGACCACTTGCACTCTCCAGTGGTACTATGGATCTTGCACAACTACATTCATGCTGCCTTTTGGTCATAGTTGCCCTCCAATCTTTGCCGCTCCTTGATGTTTTGGCAATGAGCATCCTGCAAAGGAAGCATCTCCCTGTCTCCCCACTCAGTCTCAGAGGATGCTGGTTTTCCAGTGGACAGTGTGGAGCAGAGCAGAAGTGGATGTACAGAGAATGACACTGATGTGGAAACAGCCATAAGTTCTTCTCCAGAATAATTTAGCAGAAATCCAAATTTCTGACTATAGATAGGCCTTATGAATAAAGCAGAAAAGCCTTTTGTGTGAGAGCAAAAAATGCTGTTTATTCTGAACATAACAGTCTGGCAGTTTAAACATCTGCAGCTGTTTAAATGCACACTCACTTCTCCTTATAAGTACCCTAGAAATACTGCACACTACATTGATATATTATATACACAAAGGCATTTACATGTGTAGGAGAGCAAATTCCTTTGAGAAGTCACTCTGCACTACAGCATAAATACCGTACCACTGAGGTGGAAGTTGTTAGCTTATCTTACCAGTCGGTCAGTCAGCGATTCCATCTGTCTTTTTGACAATTTGTTCACAGCTTCCCAATTCCCTTGCGGTTTCTCATCCGGTGAAAACCCTTGGAATGCACCATGATTGCAGGTTACCTTTTCTTTGGTGTTGTGCAAAGGCAAGCCATAGAGCAGGGTTTTTTTTCCACGAGGCCAAACGCACGTTCTTTCACAGTTCCTTCATATCAGAGCTGATAAATTTCTGATTCAAAATTCAGAGCAGCTCCAGCCGAGTCCCTCAGCAGTGGCTCCTTTTTAAGAGGGGTTAAACAGCCTCACATCCCACTGGTTTCAATGGGAGATGAAGAAGCCTGTCCTGCCCCGTGTTACACGGTCCATGTATGGTTTGTATACTGGAGCCTGTTTCAGGCACAAGTTATCAGATATACTGATAGCACAATCCAGTCTTTTTATTTTTGTTGCTTAAATAAAAGAAGTCAGAAATGAGGAAAACAGTTTTTCTCCATCCCACCTTTCTGTGCCTCTCCCTGTCAGCTCCTCATATCCCTTGTTAGCAAAAAGAGCTGTGTAATGCCAAGAGAAGAGGTGGCAAGATCCAGATGACATGAAAATAATATGTACCACAAAATAAATCCTCAGAAAAGTTTCATTCATGACATCCAATAGAGATGCCAAAAAAAGCTTGCTAAAGCAGCAGTCTTATTTTCTTCCCTGAAAAGCTAGGAGCCTGTACAAGCAAAGTGACTGCACATTTTAAACAGATTCAATATCCTTCTCAGGCCCCCACTTTACTTAGGCAGCTGAAATTGCAAAGAGCTAAATTCTGCCCTCACTTATCTTTGGGAGACCCACACCAAATTCAGTAAGACAGAAGATATGAAAATAAATACAGCTTTTGGCCACACATTTCAGTGAGGATTTTGAGCACAGCATGCCTAGATGGACAGGCAGTTTACTTATTTTCACTTCAGTTCTTGGTCCTCTGCAGCAGTGTTCTGCAGTGTGGGGTGTACACACCCCTTGGGGTGTTGAACACAATCTGTTGAGGTGCAAGAATAATTTCTTTTTTTGTACCCCAGTAAAATTTAAAGATATATTTTAAAATTATGTTTATTTCATCTTTATCTCATCCTTTTTAATATCTATTTTTGTGTACACTTTATGATGTACCTATTACTACAGTAGTACATATATATAATTTATAAATAAATACACACATATTGGGCGTGCATGCCCAAAAGCTTGTTATAATAGGGGTTTACAATTAAAAAAGTTTGGTGACCACTGTTTTACGGGTGTTATTATGGTTTACTCGAGAACACCATCACACCAAATTATTTTGCTAGGATTAATAAAATTGCTTTTCAAATGCTGTCTCTAGTAATGAATACTTTCATCATTAACCTAAACCCTATGAAAACAACAAACAGACGTGTCTGCAGACACGCTGCCTTCCTTCCTTTATGAATCTCTAAACCACTGAACAAACGCCCCTCAATGAACTGAAAAAGTTATCAGGAATAGCACATAAAATGTCATATTGGAAGTTTGCAGAATGGAAAGGGGAGGAACAAGACTGAAAATATGTCCTCAGGCAGCACACATTATCACAACTCTCGTTTCCAGAAGAATGTGGTCCACAACAGCTGCCCACACAAAATTGAATGGGATACAAATAGGGCACAAAACACCCATGTACCAAATAAAAAATCTTGTGTGATATAATTTAAATATCATCTCTAGGTTAACCCTACTGGTTAACCTACAGTAACCCTACTGGTGTTGTACTATTTCAGTCTGCACTTAGCTATGCCTACGCAAGCTGTTAAAATGATTCCCTTTATATTGGTATTATGTAGAATTCAGCCTCCTAAATCCTTACCCAAACAAAACTTCTGAGGATGAAATCACCAGTGAGTAAAATCCTAACAAGTCCTCGTGGGGTCCCAAATCTCTGGATTTCAACCCTGGAGCTCTTGAACATCCCACTCTCAAAGGGGAAAGGGGAGGTGAACGCGTTTTAAGGTTATATTAGAACAACGTCATTTAGAATCACTCACTGTTCAAAATATTTGCTAAATAATAGACTGTGTGTTGTTTTAAACAAACTTCCCTTTTTTCTTTAAAAAAAAATTTTAATTCTTCACCAGTGTATTACTAAATAAACTGACAAAACATCTCAGAACTAACATAAACGTACAATTTTAATGCCTTCTAATCACACAAATCAGCACAAGATTTTTGTACTTGTGCATGACCTTCTTCAAATTATCCCTCCATTTTGGCTGAATTGGAATGAGCGTGGGCTATTTGATAAAAAACACTAAGTGTGTGAAATGAGGGGCCCTCATCGCTTCTGCCAGACTCCTCTTGACAGAATGATGATAGAAGCACCACATCCCTGGGAGAGTAAATGCAAACTGACAAGAGATGAGCCTTTAGATGTTGAATATAATCTTGAATTGTGCTTGAAGTGTCTTATTATCTTGTCTTTTGATGTCTGAAGGGGTGGCTCATTGTTAGAAAAAGGAAAGCCCTTGCACATCTTTGCCATCTTTAAAAATTGTTTGGCCTTTAACAACTGCTTTTCCAACTAATGTCCATTTCTCCTGACAATAAATATGGCAGGTCGTCAGCAAGTGACAAACAATTTACTTTACATGCCAAGCTTTTATGGTTTTTGAGAGCTCATGTGGAAGCATATTTTAAAAAGCAGTAGGAAATTAGTACCATTACAAATGTTAAGATGGCTGCATGCGCGTAGTTCACTCTGTGGTTATTCATTACTGCTGCGTTTCTGTTTTAAAGTCTTGTCTTTCCTGGATTCAGACTGCTGTTAAAGTTCTTTATTTATCATTGACTAAAAATACTCAATGAAAAATAAATAGCAAGAAGCAATTTTCTTTTGCTTTAAAAAAAGGACTATTATAGATACAGTACATGGGTAATGCATAAAATCATATTTATTAATCATAAAAAAATCAATATCAGTAGTGGTATGGCACAGTTTACCTGTATTGCAGACCCTCACAATCACATCACTGTTTTTTCGACCTTCAACCAGCTCGACTTTTTTTTTTTCCCCAAACTTAAAAGTTTAATGACGAATCAGATCAATATGATTCCTTAGCAACTAAATCACAGGCGCACTAGTTTTTCCTGTCACAGCACCAGTTTTGCGAAAGCAGTCAAGTTCTTTTTTCAGGTCTCCGTCACTCTGAGAATCCATAAGAATTCTCAAATGGATCATAAACTGTTACAGGGTTCAGGTTATTGAATCATTATAAAAACGTATTGATACAGTACAGATGACAAGACATGCAGCTCTTGTGCTAGTCTATTACAACCATCTGAATACCATAAGAAATATCAGATATAAACAAAATAAAACAGTCAGCAGTAAGCTGTCTTTTAGGGAACTCATTCTTTTTTTAAAAACTGTTTTAACCTGGTTTAAAATACAGCAGTTATATGAACCCACAGAAAAGAGAATACAAAACCAGAAGAATGGGTTATTAAAAATAAATAACCAAAAACCTGACCAGAGCCTAGAGATTTTTTTTTTAAAATTCATTGCATGAAAGGACCTGATTCTGCTCCTTCTGATAAACAGGAATGTTTTGCTCCTGAGTTTTCAGACAGAGTACAAAACAAAACCCTCCCTCCACCCCTCCATCCCCCTTCCAGTACAGCCCCAGACAGCCCCACTGCTGCTGCCAGGAGGATGCACCGTGTGTTGTAACACACCAAAAGCACACCAGCCTTTACACAGGATGGGGGTCTGCCGCCACATGCCGGTTTAAAATATGTAAAGTGCTATTCAGAATACACCAGCCATCATTTTACACAAATGAGATAATGGCAATGTGAGAAAGGCTCAGCCCCCAGACTCAATCCCTTTGAGTTCCAGGGTCACAAGCCGGAGTCCCGCAAATCCAAAGTTGCTCATTGACTAGGACATCTCATCTTAGTAAACCTTAGTATCATCTGGTCCCTCTTTTATTCATTGCCTCATAAAAGCAAAGAGATGTGGGGGCTGGGGAAGAGTAAGCAGGACCAGCTGATTGAAAGACTTTTTTTTTTTGTCAGCAACTGTTATGAGAAGGTTTGCTGTGCTGTATCCATGCAGTTAAAAATAAGGAGACTCTGAAAGCAATGCATCAAATCCCAGCAACAGAGCCACACAAGAGTTCCCTCACACTCTTCATACCAGGGAAAAAAAACCCCACAACAACTCAAATGACGTATGCAGATGCTTTTTTTTTGCTGGATATTATCATTAAATTTACTGTGCTTATGAGAGTAAAGTATATTCAACTAGTAGAAAAAACTATTCAAAAATATTTTCATTTTCTGCGTTCTTCTAGTTGTAAATTTCATATTTCCTTCAGAGAGATTTGTGACTTGCAGTCCCAAGTATTTATGATTTCAGGCAAGGAAGCATAATAAAGGAGGAGAAATATCAAGCCTGTACATTTACAACCACCTTTGAGCTCGTATATATCTGTCCAATTTCCACCTCCCCATCTTAATCACTGCTGATTTTTCTAGTCATGATTTTGTTTCAGTAATAATTCTCATTTATGGACCTTAATTATTTTTGAATGCCTAGTTATGATAATCCACTCTACCTGTCCCATAAACATCCCCTAAAAACTTCTCCAGCTTTGTGGAAGCTTTACATAGGTTCTGACACTGACACAGTGTCTCTGCCCTGCAGCAGGTCAGATGCCATTCCTGCCACAGCTACTGCCTGTTTCCCCACAGCAAAACAGTGGAGGTGGAGTCACAGAGCCTTTGTAATATCTGCACATACCTGCACAGCGTAATAGAAACTCACAGTAACCCTGGGACTGGTTCAATAATTCATCTTTTGTTAAATACGAAGGCAGCATAATTACAGTGCAGTTGCTCCTTCCTGTCAGCATGTTTGCTTAGCTGATTTTAGCTCCAGAACACGGGAAGCTGTAGAGCAGTGACCACGTTACAGAGATGGAGGCCACAGACCGGCATGCAAGCATTGGTAGGACAAATGCCCTGTTGAAATCTATGGTCTTCCTGCATACATAATGGATGGTCACCTGAGACCTGTCAGAACCTGGCCTCATGTTTATTCAAATCACTGAGCAAACACGACATCGCTACACCATGTGAATAAATCCTAATTGTATGCAAAAGAAAATACAAAAACTGCCCCATATTGTATTTGCTCAAAAGATTAGACTGAATTCAAATTATCTTTCTTCCTTTCCAGTTAATACTGTGCTATCTCAAGAAATACTAACACATATTTAATAGTACAATATATTAAAGTATGCCTTAAGGTATATTTACTGAAAAGCAATTCTGGCTTCTCAATTAAACACAGGTTTTAGATCATCCTCTTCAAGGAATAAACCCCTCCAAACACTAAGCTTCAAACAAAGCACAGAAACCTAAAGCAGACCTCGACAGCACGGAAGCAAAATGCACTGGCGTAGACCTGAGCAACAACTGCCCATGCACAGCTGTATATGCTTCCAGCTGTGCACACACACCAACGAGCAGAAGACTAGAGGGGAACAGCTCCAAACCTGGCCATAAGGATGGAGAAGGGCAGGAAGGAAAGGTGGCACTGTTGCTGTTACTGACCCTCTACTTTACAAGCCTTGGCATTTGTGGTGACAATAACAGGCCAGGCTGTGTGTCCAGTGCAGTCTGGGAAAGGTCTTCCTTTATCTTCTGCTGGAAGGCAGTTGACTGCTAATAATTCTTTATTCAACAACTTAAAAGCAAGATTTTAAAAAACAGGACTGTGTTAGATAGGAGACTGAGCTAGAAAATTAAAATGACTTAATAAAATCTCTAATAGTCATCAAACCATACAACCACCATATGAACTGAAAAGCACAAAGATGTTTTTCAAAGATGATATTAATGTGCTTCTACAAACCTCATGCTAGTTTTCAAAGAAGTAATCTAATAATAGATTGCTGTAGTGAATACTGTTCTCTTAATATAGGAAAATCTTTATTTTTTATTTGTGTAACGTTCAATGCTCCAGAGTAACACGGAATCGTTTTAGGACTCTGATTTTTTTTTAATTGCATTATAATAATTTACATCATATTACAGTCACATTGGCTGATAAGTTTTTTACATATCTATAAACATATATATATTTTGAAATTTTGTAATCACTTCCAAGTAGCGCAATTACTCTGTTTTCTGAAACCTAACATTTTCCGTAAGACAACATCAAACTGTTCACGAATTAAAATGATGGTTTACCTTTCTGCAAAGAAAGGACATCTGATAAGAAAAACAAAACTCCCACTCTCCCATCAACCCTTCTTGTATATTCTAAAATAAAAACAGAAATCCAAACTACTTTTAAGAACAGGCAGTAGTTTAGTGTTAAACAAACGTGAGTGGCAGGGGTGTGGACTGTGTGTTGATTTGATAGATGTAGATATCCCTGGAATATCTAAAGAACAAACCCAATTTCAGTCTCTCTGAAAACAGCAGGTTTTATTTAGCCAGATGGAATGAGGTACTATTCTTCTCTAGATGACCTCTGCTTTCAAAGTAAAAGGGCTTAGTCCTGCTTCCGAGAGCATCAAAGCAGTATCACAACATAAAGCAGGACATGTCACAATACAAATATTCCTTTGTTTCATACCAATATTGATTTTGATTTTTACACGGCGGAAAAAGATAAAAATGAGACTTTACACTAATAAATATTAAACCATTTCCATGACAAAATAATATTCCTGTTGAAACCCACAAATTATGACACATTTAATTTCATTCTGCTTTTGCCCCTGTTCAGCATTTATTTTCTCATTTAGTTGTCATTTGAATGTAACTTCTACCACTGAGCTCATCAGAAATGATATTGCAACTAGCAAAATAATGTTATTTTGGTAGTACTAATGGCAGTACTAGTGGTAGTCATATGAAAAGTCAGAAAATAAGCCATTAATGGAAGAAACATTAATATACCGAGTACGCAATTAAATCAAAGCATAAAAAGCCATAAAGCTGGTCTTCCCATCCTCTGGCCATCTCTCCCCCAAAAAAGGGACCACAGGTGATGGATGCAACAGAAGAAACAGCTTAGCAATGAAAAAAGAATTAAAACAAAGACGAACCCACAAATGTCAGGATGAACAAAACCTAGGAAGACAACACAACAAGAAAAACCAAGCACTACATAGGATATTAAAGAGAAAAATTATGCACAGGAGAATGGCAACTGTTACTATGAGCTTCCTACAGCTACCTCTGCCTTTGGATATTTTTAAAAAATTTATTAACCTGACAGCAGGAAACTTTATACAGATTGCCCCCTGACAGGGTGCCAGCTTGGTATAAGCACTTGCTATCTCTTTGTTTAGCATAAGGAAATCAAGAGAGGTGTTAAGTGGTGCCATGTGCACATTTGGGCAAATCTAACTTAGCCTCCATCTGCCTCACCTTCACATTTCCATGTAGAGCTTGCTTAATCATGTGAAGTCCAATAGAAACATCAATTTTTCCTTCCTTCTCTTTTCTACGTTTGCTTCCTTTTTAATGTGCAAGTGTCTGATCTATTATTAATCTCAAAACACAAACTGGCAAGGATCTCAATCAAAGAAAGTAACAGTTCTTTCACAAATTACCTGTTTACTGTCTAGTAGCCAGCAAGTCCCCTTTGAAACCGCCAGCCATTTATGTTGCTTTTAAACAAGTTTGTTTGTTGTTATTTTTACAACTTCAAAGAGAGGGAGAAGGAAGATTAACTAATTAAAAACAAACTATTTGTCATTCAGTCATACCAATTACACACTAGGACTTCATTCTTTTTTTTCTTCAGTCTCTAATGTTAGTGATTCTGTACATAAGTACAGAAAATCAGACTTCAAGCCTCGTTTGAAAAACCCATGACATACACTTAGCTCAAAAAATTTAGCAGAGAATTAATTAGAAATTCATGAGAACAAACAGAATTGCCTTTAAAAAAAACAGAATTAACTTTCTCCATACTCAAAAAATAGCTTCTGGGTTTTGTTTGCTTTTTAAAAATAGGCTGTCTTTGTCAAAATTCAGGCACAGCAATAAAAGACTGATTTATTTGCATACAAGCAAGGGGATTAATAAGTGGGGCTGCAACATTTGCCCTTCATCAGTCCAATATTGCTTTCATCAAAAGTTAAAGGAGTCAGACTCCGGTCTCCTCAGAGTTGGAATATAAGTGCTCAGTACCACCACTGCCTGAGCTATCTGCAATACCTAAGCACAGCAGGAACACTGAGCTAAGGGTGGCTTTTCTATCTTACCATTGCATCATGCTTTGTGTTTTAATAGTCATAATATCTTTCTTTAGGCTTTAATGGGCATTTACTCCCCATTCCCAAGGGCATAACCCACTGACTTCGGGAAGAACTCTGCCAAGGCATCAGACAATAACATTATTCAGAGTAGTTATTCAAGTCCTTAACTGTTTGCGAACACCTATTTTAAAATGCTTACGTCAAATATATCCTTCAGAAATAACAATCACATATCCAGATCTTTAGCTTCTTTGAAAACTTATTCATTAATTGAGCAAGACACCACTGCATTTTACATAATGGATTTACAAGCCTCTATAATGACCAGGTTCTGTAAACATGTCGCCCATTAACGTTCCTCATTGACACAGTCTTTGTAATGGAATAGTGCTCCTAATCCACAGATTGCTTGCTTTAATAGAAGTACCACACATTCAAGCACTAGCAGGATCGGTCCTACAGCCCTTACGGATTGCATGGATAACTGATAGTGTCTCAGAACAAAGCATCCACAATGGGGAAATTACTGAATAAGATTATGTGAAAAGACAGGAATCTTCATATGCAGATCCAACATATTTCAAATGTTTGCTGCATCTAAAAGAAGGCTCTGATTTTAATATTGAGACCATTTGGGCCGTGAACTTCCCTATCAGAACAGAAACATTCACTAGGGCTTTAAAATGCAGCAAGAGCAACAAACACACATTGCTTTCTTTCACTGAAATTACCAAACCTTATCAAAGTGTACCTGATGGGCAGAGACCTTAGAGGCCTTTAAAATTTGAGGATATAACCAAAACACTGAGAATCGTCCTTAAATGCACTGATGAAAGGAAAGCTCTTAGTCTGAAGGCCTTTTTCCCCCCACAGGCTAGATATGCTGTTAATGACGATAATGTGAGCTTTCTCACAGCAACCTGGCAATGACCTCTGCTCTGACCTGCAGAGACCACTGTCTCAAGAGGTAAAAGACAATTTAGTCCTTTATCCTTTGTAACTGAAATGACTCCAGTGCCATAAATTCTAATCAAGGCAACTCCAGTGTTAAAAAAAAAACCAAACCCAACAAACAAAAAAAATTGGATAATGTATGTTTCCTTAAAGAGCAATACAAAGAATCTACTAGCAAAACACAATCAGCTATAAACAACTTCTACCCTGTTCCACTGCAGCATATCCATGTAGGCTTATATAGAAAGACGCATGCAGTTCTGCATCATGGGTAATAATACGGGAAAGGAAAACAAAATCCCACAGTCAATGCAGGGGTTTCAAAATAAACCCTTGTTTATGCAAATGTGTAGACACTCATTTAACTCACATATCCCCGCTCTGTATTTCAAGCATACACAGCATCGTAAAAAAGCAAAAAACTGGTAGTGAACCAAATGAAACCGCAGTCTTTGGATCCAGCACAGGAAACCTAAGATTTAATTTCACTTGAACGAAACCTTGCCAGAAAAAAAAAAAAAGTTAGCAGTCAATTTTTTGCTGTCCTGCAATTATTAAATAGGAAACACTTGTGCTCCACAATTATAGGCTTGGTCTTGCGCTCACTAGATACTTATAGCTTTATTTATTTCAATAAGTTTCATGCGTAGAACTACAGGCTCGCTCTCAAAGAGCAACTTCTTGTAATACAGTAAAATTACCTTAACATGCAAGTGCACTCCTGACTTTCTTTTTACTATCATCTAATTATGTCACAAATTACCTTCAGTTAAGTATGAATTAAGGACTGGATCTAACCCCAGGAAATTGAACCTCAGTCCACAGGGGCTTTTGGTGCTTGGACTAGCCACTTCTTTCCTGGGATTTTTACTGTACAGAGAATTTTATGCATGACAAATCCCTGGTGTCCACACCAACTTTCAGATCTCAACAGTTATAATATTACACAGCTAAACATGAAGGGTCTTGTTTTCATACTAAGATTTTTTCAGACCAATACTTCTTAATTTATTCTAAACTTCTTTAAAGATATTGCATAAAATGGCAACTAGGATTAATTAATTTAGGATCAAATCCCAGTGAGTTTATTCAAGTGAAGCTACTACTTAGCATTAACAAAAGCTTTCTCTAGTAAGAGCCGTGGTACTTGGCCTGGATTACTATTGTGAAGCATATTGCAGAGGAAGACAAATTGATCTGAAAATGACACTGCCAGGAATGCCAACAGCCAGACTCAGTTTCTCTGTTTCTTAATTACATCACATGATTAAAATAGGGCATACTACTTCACAAATATTTTAATGAGTAAATAATACACCACAAGATCTCTTGCAAAGCAAATTTGACTTATATTGCTCAGCAAAACTGGGATTTCTGTAAATGAAGCACTGTAGCTGTGCTAACTTCACGCTTCAAAACTGTACTTCCAAGATAATGTGTTTCAGGATAGAGTTCTTTACCAACATTTTGCACTTCAGAAAGTTCATCATGTTTTTTATTCCCTTCTTGTTTCACATGATTTCAGTATCAAAAGTCTTTTGCATGCAGGTATGCAGATTCCAAAAAGTCCACTGAGGTAAGCGTACAAGCTGAGGATTACAGAAGCGATCCCCCAGACTATAGGACAGCATTCTCTTTCAAAAAAAAAAGCAAACCCAAAACCCAAAAAACCCCAGCCACCACCACAATCCCTCTAATCACAGCTGCTCCTCTCATCACTCACAGGTAACAACTGCACTGCAGTGACAAAATGCATCTTCCCAGACACCTGTGCACCCGTTTCAGGTGGAAGCAGTTTCAGATGACCAGAAACTTATCCCAGTTCGTGCTGGTATTTCTGAGACTCCCTTAACTGCAGCATTCATCTGCTTTGTCACTGATAGCAAAACAAAAGTGTACTGCAGATCTTCCTAAGTCAAAAATAAGTATAATTTATTGTAGTCCTGCCCCCTCCTCACCTGCAGCAGGGATTATTGTTGAAGAGGTGCTATTGTTATGATTAATTGTGGTATCTGCTACCAAAACAAAAAATAAACACTTACTGTTTCTATGGTATGCAGTGAAATACCGAAACAGGGAAGTTTAAGAAAAAGGAGGTGGATTTTAGGAAAAGGTACAGGTGAGCACTGCAGATCCCTGCAAAAATAAACCAATCCATCAAAAGAAGCTAAGCAGAATGTGTCTGGTGAGAAAGAAGAAAGGACTTCACATCTAATCGTTCAACTCTGTTCAGCTATATGAAAATAAGACTCGTAAAATATTGCTAACTTCAACAAGACACTCAAATGCTGGTCATTCATTCCAACTAAATCAGTACATGATTTTCATAAATTTTTAAAAAAACGTGAAAGCAGCAGTGTAGAAAAACTTTATTCTCTATGGATCTGTCTCCTCCCCATGACTTTTTAAAACACTCCTTCCTCTCCTGCTTAACAGATTTTGGGCAAGTTTTCACACTGCATGTATTAAATGTTATATTGTAAAAATAAAATTATTACCTCTGATCACGTGAAAGTTAGAGGAGAAAATTGTCAATCTCTATGCCATCACATGTCAATAAGTCCACAAATAATAGAATTTCAGAGACTGCAAAGAAAGGCCCAAAGTATGCATTCCTGACATGCTATTCCTAATATTAAACAAAGAGGAACAGCTATAGAATAATGCTCCATATTTATGTATCAAAGCTTGAAACAAAACTACACTTTTATTTTAAATGTTTACTACAAATCTATCTTAAGGGATGCATCTGTGACCTAAAGGCTAATCACCTTTATTTTAAATTTGCTCAGTTTGATCCTCAAATATATCAAAATAGCCCTATTGTCCTTTCTTCAATGTTCTCAAAGTTACTAAAATTAACTGACATGGGCTGCTGCTGAAAGATCTGTAGCATCTGTCATAATTGTAACAGAACCTCACTAAACGGTACATAAGTTCATACTGAGGCACTTGAACTATTTCACCTACTTTTGTTTACTTGGGTACATCTTTTTAGCAGTATAAGAATCAGGCTAGCAAGCATCTTAGACTTCATCAATAGAAAGAGCACAATATATTAATTTGTAGCTTTTTCATTAGTGCTTTTAGGGACATAAATTATATTTGCAGTTCAGGAGAGAAGATATTGTTGCACATCATTTCTATATCCCACACGGCAACTCTAATGAAAGTGTCTGTATATATTTCACTATCACTGTAGAGCATCCAAATGACAATGGCTCAAAAAATATCCTGCCTTATTACAAGACTTGCCTGATCTAAAACCAAGCAAACAGACATTCGCTACCCTCAAATTAAAAGTCCATTTTTTGTTTTGTATCTGCCTTGCTCTATTTAATAGATGCACCCTAAACATCTGAGCAAATAAAATACATAAACACAGCTGAAGATATTTATACTATTCTAGACAACTAATAGCCCTCTGAATTTTAGACATTACAATTCTTTCCTGGATGAAATGGACTAAAACAATTATTATATGCTTTTTGAACATTCAAACTGCTAATGGAAATTATGCTTTCCATGGAAACAAAGATTACTAAGAGGGTGCTTAAAAATGGATGTGATATTCAGTAATGGTCATTACTGTAATCCAGAAATTAAATTTTAGGATTTTTAAATTATTATTATTTTCCCTTATCTGTAGTGAAGTTTAGTAAAACATTTTGTGCTGTGTCTTTTAGTAAGGTGTAAAGAACATTTTAAAAGAAAATTGCATGTATTCTTTTGTTTAAAGAAATCTTGCAGCTCTTACTGTAGCTGGAATACTGAAATCTGAACACTGCTACAGATTTCCTTACAGATTATGAAATCAAAACTTGAATCTTAGAAAATAGGCTCTCACCCTCTCTCCCTTAAAGCTGCATTCCCTTTAAACAAGATCTTTTTCTCTTCAACTTCCACCTATAGGATCATGTAAAATAAGGAAATGTTCTGTTTCTGTTAAGGTTTCTCTCAAGTCACAAATGGAAATAATTAAAAGGAACTCCTTCAGGAGGGCAGTCCCTCTAAACCCAAAATGTCACTATGTACCATACAGTGCTGCTCCAGCTCAGACATCTATCAACATCTATCACTCAAGCAGGCGCCTCAACAACTCTGCTCCCTTTTCTGATTAGAGATCAGAGTTGCTTGAGTTGGCTTACAGGGTGTCATCCGTTTGAATGACAGATGTCTGTGTTGGAGTGCCACTCTTGCTGCTTTTGTTTTGATTGTGAAAGGTTACACTTATCTGGCACAATTTAGACTATTTAAAAATAAATAAAAATTCAAAAGGTGCTTTCTCTTTGCACGGGTTTTAGAAGAAATATTTAATTTCTAATTTAAATTCCAAAAATATTAGCTCCATGTGCAGTACCCCTGAAAGCCTTTGTTTACTCAGTACAGAGTGTTTTCTATGGGAATGTTTCAGCTCTCTTCAGCCACCTTTATCTTTATCATATAAAATGGTAACTTTTCAGTTTAATCCAGCCTTAGAAAAAGCTGGTAGCATGTGAGACACAACAGCACCTAACACAATAAATGTTAATAAACTACTCCAAGAAAATTATTCTCCCCTCTGTTTTTTTTTTTTACATTAGAGACCATGGATCAAAAGAAATCATGAAATGTCTGCAACTTGCATAAAATAAGTTCATTGTTGACAAAAGTTTTCAGGACTGACACTGTCATTCTGGTAACCAGTTGCAAAGGGAGCAGAGGGCTGTACGCCAGCACGCTCCAAGCTACTCCTTCGTACTTACAAGAAAATTGAGCGAACAAAAAAAAAAAAAAAGAAGAACGGGGGGAGATTGCTCTTCCGGACAACATGGTAGCACTGAAATGAAATACCTAGACAGACTTACCGAAGAGCTTGCTGGGAGTGTCCTCGCTGTCATTTGATTCCACAGGCGCAAGCAGGGGCTCATTCAGCTCGTTGTCTGAAGTAGCTGCCTTGTCCTCACCTCTCAACTCTGCATTCATTTCACTCCGCAGTGACAGCAAGGGCTTACTGACTTGTCCAGCTATCATTGGATCCTAGGATGGGGGGGAAAAAAAGAGTGAGGGGAAAAAAAAAGTGGCAGCTTTGGTGTGCGTATACTCTCTCTTCCACTCCCTCTCTCTCACACACACACACATACATACACTCTCTCTCTCTCTCTCTCTCTTATCTCTGGCTGCTCCTGCTGTTATTGCTGGCTGCAGTCAAGTGAAGAGCTATTACAGATCCAATGAGTTTTCCATTACTCCCCACCCTATTAAAGCTCAACTAGCATGTGAGAGATTCAGGATGCTTTGGAGAAAAACTTCTATGAAAGCAACATAACCAACACAGCTTTAATTGTGGGATGTGCTTTTTTTTGTGTGTACGTTTTTACACCTCACCCTGTCTTTAACGTAGTAAGAAAAGAAATTCCTGTATGCTCCAGCGCCACGGAAGAGGAGCGCCCTGTGAGCGCTCCATAGTGATTTAAAGAGGCATCTTCAGCTGTACCACATTAACAAAATCAAATACACAGTTTTAGCATTCCAGCATTTCTATGAAAAGACACGGCAACAAATAGCCATTTCATTACATGCATACAACACAGATACAGATTTCCTCTAACTGTTCCTGTCTTTGGGATACTATGCTCCAAAAGTCCATAAACACACACAAATACACACTTTTCTTTTGAAAATAAAAAACACAGAAACCATTTTTAAAAGATAAAATTAGGGAAAGTACTTACACAAACAGTTTGCAATTATTCTTGTGTTTGCGACATTATATCTCCCGTAAAACATTACACATATCTATATAAATTAAAATTTTTTCTCGATGATTAGGATCTGTTTTATCTTCTGCTCACTGAGGACATTTGGGGGTCAGGCATTATTTCCAAGCACACTCTATTATTCCGATTGCAAACTAATAGGCATAATATCATGACAGCACGGAAACCAGAGTTAAAAAAAAAAAAACCTAAAAAAAATGAAAGGAACAAGTGACCTTGTTGCGCTCTCTGGCAGCTATTTATTGCAAAGTTCATGCCTAAATGGTTCTTATGCAGGGAACAGGTGACCAGCGAGCAAGTAGGTTGGTTAGCATGTTCCCTCTGTCCCGTCCTCACATTGGTCGATGTTTGCCTATGGGTTTTTTAATGTATTCATGTCTGAAAAGTGAATTTGATATGACACATGATAATCTATGAAAATGTTAATCAATACAAATAGTTTAAGCTGTCATCAAATGCACTTCTTTAGTCAATACTCATATTGCTGAAAACAATGTCACTGTCACCAGGGCTTAATTTGCACAGCACTTAAATATTGGACTCTGTGCATCAATGCACTCCTCTTCAAATACTGTAGGTAAACACATTTTCTCCCTATTTAAGGCTGAAGCACTCAGCACGCATTTAGCTGAGCCGAATCCTCCCTTTTGAATACCTTGATAGGTCCACTGGAGGGCAAAATTAATACTTAATTGAATCTCACAGTCATCAAAATAATCAATACTTTTTTATTATTTATTCTTTACAGTCTGTTGACTGTTTCAAACCTCTGAGGGAATGGTGGAAAGGATTCATGGCTTTGAAACACTGTCATTTAACAAGGTAATTTTCAGTGGGGCATTAGGGGTTGTGAAACATATAATAAAACAAAAATGGTGGCTTATAATAGGAAGAAAGAAAAGAATTATATTTCTGCCATCTAACAAAACAGGATAAATAAAAAAGGAAGTGCGAGAGGGAGAGGGAGAAAGGAGGGGGGAGAGGGAGAGAAAGACTGGCTTTTGAAGGGTTTTATCATATCAAGAGCAGAGCTGAGCTTTCATAATGCTGACATTTCTCATCCTGACAATCCTAAACAAGTGGAAAGGATGAGATCGCAGATATCATCTTTCATCACATTCCCCAGCTTAAGAACCAACATGACAGCTTCTCTCCCCTTTACACTGTTAATTACTAAATAAAATACTGCTCTCTGTCAGCATTAGATTATTGCAGATAGCAACCACAAACATTACTCCATTGTTTTGTTTTGCCCCCCCCCCTTTTTTTTTTTTTTAAAAACCAGTGATACCTACCTTGAACTCTTCAGAAAATAAATTAGGCTTGTGTCTACATATTGTAAATATATGAAACATAATCAATTTAATCAATGTGGTCAATCCATGTTATTGTCAGGCAAAATTGCTGGTGATTTATTAACATTTCATTTACTGTATTTATTAGCCAGCAACAATCTGAACATTTCTTAGATGTTTCTGGGAGGAAACAGAAGTTAACAGACCTCTTTTGCAGATGCTGTAAAAAAAAAAAACTCTGGATTGTTTTGCCTCATATTCATACTGCATTATGGACAGTCATTTATGGAGGCAAAAATTTTGTTTGTTTTCATATAGAAAATAATGTATTTTAGCAGATTTTGCAGCTAAAGGTCACTGTGAACACAAACAGCACTGTTTCAAAATCTGGGCTGCTGCCCTCAGTTCCAGCTGTTCGGAACTTACATCAGCAATGGTTCCATAAGAAATGTGAATTAGGACAAAATTTGACCCTTTTCATCGAAGTATTTTGGGGAGGGAACTAATCCTGTCCACAGCACTACACTGCTAATCTGAGGACTAACAGCAATTTAATGGAGGATGCTGAATCAGTAGGATTCTAGATTAAAGTCTCAACTGCCAAATTTTGAAGTTGAATATATGAAAAATGGGAGGAAGAATAATGTAGGAAATGTGACAGCACTGGGAGGAAAACCTCAGCCCTTAGATGTTAGTGAATTCCCAGCAACTTCAACAGGGCCAGGATTTTACCCATTATGTACATCAATAATTCGGCCTCATCTGGAGTACTTTGTTCATTTCTGGTTATCCCATCTAAGAAAGATACATCAGAAGGAGATGTGCAGTAAGAATGATAAAGAGATCGAAAGGATTGGGAACATTTACAGAAAAAAGTGAATAAGAACGAGCATGATCAAAGTATACAAAATAATAAATGACAGGGAGAAAGCGTAGATCAGGAACTATTCACCCTACCTCATCTGAGGAGAAAAGAGGCCTCCACTGAAATGGAAAAGTCATAACTCTAATAATACTAAAAGATACTTTTCCAAACAGTAAGTGGTGAAAACCTGTGGAACTCATTGCTGCAAGATACCACTGAGACCTGCGCCACAGTAAGCATCAACATAGTTCATTGCATGGCTGGGCAGGCTCCTAGCAGTGAATTTAAAACAGCTTTGCAAACACAGAGCCAAGGACTATAAAACCTGAAATAACATAAACTGCTGCCCCTTCCCTCAGACAGTACCAGAACCTGTAGTTAACCCCCAGGGTAGCTCTCTCTGTCAGGTGGTGAATGAATGACAACTTTCTCTATAAGCAGACGGATTAGATACTGTCTAAA
Source organism: Phalacrocorax carbo (assembly GCF_963921805.1). Classification (NCBI taxonomy): domain Eukaryota; kingdom Metazoa; phylum Chordata; class Aves; order Suliformes; family Phalacrocoracidae; genus Phalacrocorax; species Phalacrocorax carbo. The sequence continues at coordinate 112,232,516 of NC_087514.1, forward strand.
ATTCTGGTCTACATGAAGACTAAATAAATCACTTAAATGATGGGTTGAGGGAAGGTTTGTTTCCTTCAAAAACATATTTTTTAAAAATGGACATTTTTTACCTTCAGGTTGTCCCCAGGCCTTCAATTGCTTTCTGTACTTAAGAATGTGTCTCTTATGCAGTGGACTATACATGATTAAAAACTATTATTTTTACAAAAAGCCTAATAAATTCTAATTCCAGTGCGCAGCAAGTGGCCTAGTCTGCAAAATCCCTTGGGGACCAGAGGGGCTGTTCCTGTATTTCCCAGTGGCCTCTTTAAAAAAAAGAACCTATGTAGCTATGCCAGTTGCAGGCCCAGCAGTCTGCTCCTCCTCCTCTGCTCACCTACAAAGTCCAGCCCAGAGAGGACCCATGGCACTGGGGAGGATGCATCGAGGCAAGTAATTGCATGCGCATCTTTTGCAGATAGTCCTGTCAGAATCTGTTCTCCTCCCTGCCCGGGATGTCTGTGGGCTTGGCACTCACCATTTGATTTTCGGGAAGGTGTTAAAGGACAGGTTACACTTTGCAGTGTAACACAGGATCTTCCATTAACCAACAGCCACACAGAAGTTTTAGCTTTTCCTATACAAAATTGAAAAGTCTAAGAATGCGTAAAAAACAGCAAGATGAACTTTGTAAAAAGGGGTTATATGCTTTTAAGTAAGAAGCAAGGATACATAAAAGGGATATAATGCTTCAGAATTTCAGATGGTATTATAACCGTAAGAGGAAAGTTCTAGTTGTGTGAGAACTAAGGAATTATAATCCTCTTATTCAAAATAAACCTGTATATACCACACATGTAGTGACAAATTTTACATGCATCTCTTGCAGATACTCATAGAACTTGTCATCTATTTCTTGTCCAACTAGCACTAGTAGAGATTTTGCTGACAGTTTTGTGCAGCGAGTGGTCCTCCCTGCTGTGTGTCTCCCTTAAGGGTGGCTTATAGCTCCTGTAATTCAGCTGCAATACCTGCTACACCGCTGTTCAGCTCTACCACTCCCTGATGACTTAAACAAGCTGTTGGGCTTAATTTAACAGTAAAAATCATGTGGCTTTGCAAATACAAATTACAGATCTGGTTACACACCCTCTTTTAAAAGCCAAAACCTTTATCTTCTTCTTAACTGCAGCACTGTACGAAATACAGGAGAATGTTTATTGCTGTGTTCAAAGTTTTGCCTCTGCACTTTAAGGGTAAAGGTGCAGTTTCTAAGTGAAACTATTTAGTAATCAAAGACAGCTTTTAATGGTTTTTGTGTGAAACATGCCCGAGACAGAAGTCTAAAAATGGGAGAACAAACTACTTTTATCCTTAATGTAGGACTTGGGTGGTAATAGGGCTTTATATAGGCTTCATGCACTGTTTTAGCCACTGGTCTAAATTTTGTACTTTCTGCACCATAAACATTGTTGGTCTGAGTTTAATTACTTTAATTAGGAGAAAAAGTAAGATCCTTTGTCTTGCTTTTTATTTCAACCCTTAGTTTGAAATAACTTTGCACAAACTCTTTGTCTCTTAGATGTACTTTAAATGAATTTTCTGATTTTTTTTCAGAATATTAAATAAATCATGCCTCCCTTCTAGGATTCTGATCTTGCACAGACTTCTGTTTGGGACATACACAGTAGATATATTTGAGCAAACACTCCAATTACACTACCAATAAACATAATATTTATGCTGTCCATACATTATTCTAATGATTACACCAGCTTTTTAAAATTTTTAATCAAGACAGAGCACCATCATAACCTTGGATAAAGCTATTCTAAGATGTAACTTAGCTTATGGTTTTTGAGTGAGGAATACATTAGAAAGACTGTCCTAGGGGGAAAGGATTTGATTTATTTTGTGTCAAGTACCAGTGAAATTTAGGATTATGTTCCTCTTAGGAACTAACTAGTCCTTCTTCCTTCATCTTATTGCTTCTAAAGGTATTCTTTTTTTTTTTTTCCATAAGTAATGACTTCTCATGGACAACCTTCTTTGATTCTTTCATCTTTAAACATTGTTTTATCAGCTGTCACTAATGTGCTGATATTTCCACCCCAATCTATGCGTAGTCTGTTTTATCCAAACTACCTTGAATCAATGTTTGGTCCTCTGCTAGCCTCTGACCATTGATACCTGCTGGCTGTCACTTCCCCAGAAAAAGTTAGAGAAAAATCTTCTCATTTTCTTCACCGCCACCTGTACCACCATCCTTAAATGGATGTTTCTATAAGCAAAACAAACAAGACTGCTGATATATAATAATTGATCTCCCTTTGCTACTTTGATCTTGTACTTCTATTTACTGCATTACATATTTATTTATATTACCTTTATATTACTCATATTTAACTTACTAAAATCTTCAGTATTGCCTCTCCTTCCTCTTACAGCAAAAAGCTGATATATCCCCAGCTCTTCTCACTCAATATGAATATTATCACCCAAAACAATCTCTACTTTTCTTCAGCTAGAATGGTATTTATTCTCCTCATGAAAATCTCTCTGTAGCAGAAAAGATAGTTCTTTCTTCTCCCTTTTCTCAATACTAGCATGACTTTGGACATTGTGTTTTTTCCAGTGATACTCATCTTCACAACTAATGCCCAGGTTGCAGTTAAAAAGTAGCATTTTCTAGTTAAAAATAAGGTAGCTAACTAACTAACAAGTGCTTAGTTATACTCATGTTATTAATAAACATGAACTTTAATTAACAGTTTAATTTGGAAAGTTAGAGAGACTGTCACTGCCCAGGGTGCTTTCTTTCATTTAAATTTTGTTCTCAGGTTAGGCAGTAATGCTAGGATGGTCTCCTTCATTTGTTAACTTGATTTTAAGTCCTCTGGAAATGGAAATGGTTAGTGCAGGTTAGTATAACATAGCCTTTGACAGAAGAAAGAGTTTTTCAGAAACTCATGGAGGTTTTAATTGTAGCTTTAGGAATCTTAAAGTTGAATTAAACTTTTTTGGTAAAACTAAGTTTTAGGTGGCAGTGTCAATTAGTGTGTCTTGAGATTGAGATACTATGTGTTTTCAAATCATACAAAAAAAACCCTCACTAAACACATCTTTTCCCCATTACTGAAGTATTTTCCCTAATGAAGATGTTTCACATATTTCTTACACTCATTTATAGATTTAGAGCAAGCTGGAAGGTTCACAAGAGAAGTCCTAGTCAATTTGCTAGTCAGGTTGCTCTGCAACATGCTGACTAGAGGCTGCAGGATAGAAATATACACACAGCAGCTGCACAGTAGTAAATAGCTGATCACCATTTATTTTTATAATCAACTTGGATTTATTGCTCTAAATGTACCCCAGCAGTCATGCTGCATGTTTCAAACAGGAAAGAAAGGCAAAGGATGTTGGTTTCACCACAAAAAAAAAGTGAGGAACAACCATATCATTGTAGGATATGCACCTGTGGTCCAGAAAAGCCATTTATAGAATTGGCTAGGAAAGAAAGACTCACATGACTTTGTGTTTTTTCCTGACCCACGCGACACTGAGGAATCCCTAATACTAGTGTGCACACAGCATAGAAGCTTTACACTAAACATTGTTTTCAACTCTTAGAGTTGACCTTAATGCTTCTGATCCAATTATTTATCTGATTTAAGAAACATTCTGGTCATCTTGTTGCAAACCATTTCATCTTTAGTTGTAAATTTGGCCTTGGCCAGATTATAATGATTACCCATTTAAATGACATTCTGGTTTACTGGAAAGGAGCTTGTTCATCTGTCGACATGTGGTAGAAGTTTGTATGCATACAGAGCTCAAAAGCCAGAGAAGCTACTATTCTGGGAAGATATCACTCATGCAATCTCCATGGAAGATTCATGGTAGATAACAGCACACAGCCATCAGAAGAAATAACAAGTCTGGAGAGCAGTGAAAGAAAGCAGCATTCTTCTAGTTAAAGATTCTTGCAGCCACACAAAAAACCAACAACATTTTTGAGAAATTAGAAGATCAGGGCCTACAGATCATGACAGGACAAAGGCAGAACAGGAAGGAACATTTTTGACCAGGGCCAACATTGCAGAATAGGCCTTTGAGAGATTTTCCCATGCATTTCATAGAACCATTTAGGTTGGAAAAGACCTTTAAGATCATAGAATCAAGATATTTGCTACTTTTCTGCCATCTGGTCTCCCAAAAGAAGATGATGTAGGAGAGCAATTAAATCTGAAATTAGAAGATGGTTCCTATCAGAAGTAAGACTTTGACAGATTTTCTTCATAGGAGTAGTGGATGATTCCCACTGCTCTGTCAGTTTTATTCTGCAGGGAGCCATGTCAAACATAAGAAACCATCCAAAAAATTATAAGCCTGTAAGAATAACTAGGACTTTCTAAAACGTGTATACTGTGGGGCTAACTTCCTAGAAGACTAGAAAAATTTTCCGTTATGAAGAGCAAGACATTGTCTTCCATTAAAAAAGAAAACTATAAAGGTATTCATCACTTTTAGGGTAAAAAAAAATACCATTCTACCCTAATGTAATAAACAAATATTTTACCTGTCTAAAGGATCTTTGCTATCCAAACAAAAACTTCTCATTCACCCTGAAAATGATTTCACATTGGGTTGTTTTATTCTCCAACACTCATCACCTAAGGGAGACATGATACTGCTTACCAAATCATTGTACTAACTTCACGAGTGCTCTTTCACAAGCCTGCCAGTTCCATAACTTCTATTTTGAAGGGGCCTTAAGCACAAGATTCCTTTCCAGATAATCTTGCAACATATGTTAAAAGATCCTTCTAGAACCTACAGGCATCTGCTCAACATCATAATCCTTCTGCTCTCCATGAGGAAGAACAGGCCATAAATTGCTTTTGTGGAACTAAGATATGCAATAAAATAGTCCATGGGATACTTGAGTTAGTCTTTCCAAGGTGAAAGACTGCTTATCAGGATTTCCACCACAAAGCATTCAACTGATATTAATTTGGCCTGATCAGAATTTAAATATGGTATTATATACAGTTTCTCTATATTTTAGTTTGTCAGGCTTTGTCTTCCATGCACACACCAGATATTACTTTGGGGGAAGAAATATCAAAGCGAGAATTAAGTTAAGAACGCTTTCTTTTAGAAATCAACACATCCAGAACCACACCAAAACCAAACTTAAAATAACTTTTGAATGTCGATCATGTATGAGAGAGAAACTTGACTAGGCAGCATAGAAGGAACTTACAGGAATTGAAAGAGACTCTCTTCTTCTCTTAGTTAAACAAAAACTTGATTTAACTTGTCAGGATTTGCAAGGTGTAAAACAAAAAAAAACATTAACTTGAAATTTTTAAAATCAGACCATGGGTTAAACAGTAACCTAGCTCAGAAGTTAATTAAATTACTTGCATTTGATCTAGGAAAACCCAAATCAAGATCTCTCTCTAGCTGGCCATGGACTTGGCCATATCAGAAGAGTCACTTTCTGTTTTGGGATGGATATTCCCTGTCTCTCACCAGAAATTCCATCAAAGACACACAAAGTAACACCTTCAAAAGAAAATTTGTTGAAATGGGGACATATCAGTTTTACTGCAATAAGCAGTCTTTTCTAGTGAAAACTTTTTTTTGCTGAAGATTTTTAAACGAGTTCTATTCTAATTCCAGTTTCATCCAACTCTTCATTTGAATGCCACTTTAAAAAAATGGTTACAATCTATAATACAATACACAGTCACAAACTAGACCAGTTTGGAAATTGAGTATATAATTTTTGTGAACCTTTCAAAATCCTTTATAAATAAGGTTTCAAAAACCACAGCAGGCAAGTCAGGACTTCAGCAGAATATCACAACCAAAAATTGCTAGAAAATCTTCATTTCAATATCACATTGTTCTTTGTCAGCTTGAAGCATGTGAGAAGGTCTGCCTTGAATTCTTCTTCCTAAACAAGACTGAAGGCTTCCAAAATCTGAATCCAAAGTTAGGACAGCTCGGCCTTGATTTTATATATTATGTGATTAACAAGGTAGTCAGCACTCATGGGTGATCTTCATGGTGCTTGTCTTAATACAGCATACTTGAATTCTAGTGACAAGTATGGGGAATTACTTCTTTCATGGTGTTTCTACTAATACCATACCTTCTGGGGTAGACCCTCAGATTTCCTTTTAACTACTCCATACATAGAATAAAATTGCAATAATGCCTATCTATTAAAGAAACTGAAAGCTTCTCCTGAACTGAGCCTCACAGACTAAAATGTTCTTCTCTTTTTTTCAGACACTAGAAGATGCAATGCCATAAAATGTGCGGCACCCAGGTTAAGATTAAGAATCCGAAATAGTTTTCCTACGGTTCTCATATGACAGCAAAACCTACTGCTATAACTGCTAAACATACTTAATAATGCCACAAGTACTGCAGATCAATAATGTTATGCTTTTTATATTTTCCAGCCTTTCCCATTGATAAATGAGCGCAATTTTTTTTTAATCATTACAGAGGATCTTCAGGGTTACTTTTCTTCATACCAGGTCTTCATCAACACCTGGGTACCACATCTTTCTTTTCACATTGTAGATCACAACATATTAACTTTTAATTAGAAGTATTTCAAACTCAGCCTGCCTTTAACTGTCACACAGCTTCACACTTCTAATGCAACTTGCATAAGGACTTGGTTTTCTTTGAGAACTTGAAGCCCAAAGGGAGCTTCGCCTTTTTGTCAATGGCCTTAAGTGTGCTGGAAGCTGCAGGTATACTTAAAAACTCCCAATGTTTCATTCATTATGCTAGGGTAGGATATGTCACACACCACACACAGTAACAGTATCATATGTTGGACATATAGGAGGATCACTTCTATTCAGAGAAGTGTAACAGCAGCTTTTCTGTTTAGGGCCTTACAATAGGAAAACAGCATAACATTGATAATTTTAGCAGCAATTACAGTAACTGGATTATCAATAAACAATGAATGAAGCATTTTTCAGATCTGCTAGTATTTTTCCTATACGGACAATTCTATTCTTTATTAGATACTGCTTGGTTTGGGTTGTGTTTTGGCTTGGGGTTTCGGGGGGATTTTAATTTGGTTGGATTTTTTTCAACAAAACCAGTTGCTATGCAATGATTTGCTATTGGCTACCTATTGTTTCTTAAGGAAACTCCTGCTAAACTAACAGTATTTTAAGGCAGAAAACCTGGTCAGAGCGAAAAAAAACAAAACAAAACAAAACCAAAAAAGCAACTACAGCACCTTGTTGCTTGCACCTGTTATTTGCAAACTGGCCAGCATCACTGGGCTGCTCAGTCTCACCCTTAGAGTAACTACCACTGCTCTAAGAGCACAGCCACAAGTGCTGTTGATTCCCTTCTGAATCAGAAAAATCTTTCCAAAGGTCCTCCTATTGTTTATCACTTACATGTATAATGTAGGTACATATATGTGTGTGTATCTATTGCATATATAAAAAAGTTTTTAGAAGTCCTGTTTCCTTTCCCAATGAAGCCATTTGGATTGCTGCCACCTACTTCAACAGGGACAAACACATACTCAATTCTCTGCATGAAAAATCACTGAGACCTATGCAAGGGCCCTGATCCTCTTGTCACTTAAATCAATAACAGAACTTCAATAGGTAACCCAGAATGTAGTTTAGTTGTTTCAAAAAAGAGTAGGTCAACATAAACAATCTTATAATATTATTGGTCTCAAATTACTTTTCAGCCTGCTACAAACTTTATGTTATTTTTGGAAAACAATTAATAAATGTAGTTTTTGACCATAAGAGTTTCTTTTAAACGATTAATATTATTTAGAGACATGGCATAATTTCCAGATTTTTTTTTTGCAATATGTAGGATTACAAAAAATATGCATAACCTATGCACAAGTATGCATACCATTACAAAATCAAAAAATAATTATAAAAAATAATATTAAAATAGCCATTAATAACTTCGGAGTGATAAAAAATTTCACAAAAATAAAGCAATAAAATGCAGAATATAAGAGTTTTGGTCACAGTTTCATGTTATTTGTTCATTATAAGTTATTTTCATACATCATTCTAAATGGAAATAAATATTGTGTTTGGCATATATATATTTGAAAAAAAGCATCTTTGCTTTTTACTTGTAAGAAAAAGTTAACTCCTATGTCCATATTTACGATTAGTTTTCTGAACCTAGAAGCTATGTGTATTTACAGTTTGTATATGTAAAGGCAAAGAGCCACTGGAGTTTCCTGCAGCAAGCTTGCATACACTAGTAGAGCTGTGAGAGCATACCAGTATTCAAACCACCTTCACCCTCCCGGTTAGTCCTCTTTTAATGAAAAAAAGCCTTTTCTTTGTGGGAGAGGAAGTTTGCCACCAGGTGGTTAGAATAGGAGGCCTGGCACCTTGAAGGCTTAGTTTTGCCACTGAACCTCTATACATTGGTGGCCAAATCAATCTCTAGTCTGTTTAACCAATTTGGAAAAGAGAGAGCAGGGCAAAGGTGTCTACTTTGACTTTTAAGCATTCCTGTGAAAATGTGCAAAGTAATCTACCCTATCCCCACAGAGTCTCTACTGAACTCTTTCTTGATCTATGTTTTACTAGGGTTTAATAATCTCTAACATGAAGTTTCATAAAAACCCACTTTCCTCAAATAATACTTACCAAATTTTAATTATATTTACTGATAGAACATGTTCCACTGTATTTAAGTGGCCTGTTCTTAATTTTATCCCATTAATTCCATTTATTCCTTTTGTTAACCTACTCCTTTGATGATTTACCTGCTTCTGATATCTGTAGATATCAATTTTCTCATGTATTGAGCAAATAATCAAGCTTTCCATACTTAACCAATTTAATCCTTACATCAGGAAAAATCCATCTCTCCCATTTCTTAATGTGGTGACACTTCTGATCCATTTCACAGAGCTGCTGCAGGTCTTGGTTGTGCCTGGGAAACCCAACACTGGAGTAATTTCAAAGGATCTTCTAGGAGCAAAAGATGCTTTTTCCTTGCTCTCTTGCTACTCACTGGTACAATGCATGCCCTCCATCTTCCCAGCCTGAAGACTTCAAGAAGAATTAGCAAAGCAGATCTTCATTACAAAGAAGGAAGACACAAAAGTGAAGCCCTGTAAAACAGGAGTAGAGCAGAGCTCTGCTCTGTTGCTATCAGGACCTACCCTTGTTCCGTTTCCTTTTCTTCCATAGCCTGAGCCGGCACTGTTGTTGCCTCATTAATTCCTTTTCCAGGCGGTTATTAATGTGACATTCCAAACAACTCTCCTTAAAACCTGAGTAGATAGTTCTTAGTCCTTAACCTACTGAGATTTTCTTCCGGCACATTTATTCCTGGTTTATTCCTCTCCCATATGATGGGGAGAAAACAGAAGGAAGGAGAGAAGACTTGTGGATCAGTATTAAGACAGCTTCATAGGGGAAGTGTAAGATGCATGTGCGAGCAAAACAAAATAAGGAATTTCTTCCACTACTTCCCATTGGCAGGCAGATGTTCAGCCAATTCCAGGGCAACAGGGCCTTGGTACGCATAACAGCTACATGGGAAGACAAAGACCACAACCACAAATGTCCCTGTTTCTTCCTTCTTTCCCCAGCTTTTAATGCTGAATATTACATCATACAGTATGGAATATCCCGTTGGTCAGTTGGGGTCACCCATCCTGATTGTGTCCTCTCCCAAGTTCTTGCCCACCTCTAGTACAGACACTGTGCAAGCACTGGTCCATGATAGCCAAAACACTGGTGTGTTATCAGTACGGTTTTTGTCACAAATCCAAAACACAGCACCATACAGGCTGCTATGAAGAAAATTACCTCCAGCCAGCTAGGCCCAGTACGATTCAGATCTACAAATTAGGAAAATAAGTGGAGCAGCCACATGTTTGTGACATTCCTTGAGCTCTCTTTTTGCTCAGCCAGGCAGCTCTGCTCAGCCTGCAGGCCTGACAGTCCCAGTTCATGCGTTTCCCCTGGAGGCAAACACAGGCTCCTTTCTATCACCTGACTCCAACTTAACACACTAGCCTGTAGAGTGCTGAACAGAAATCTTGGTGTAATGAAAGCATAAGCAAAGACACTTAGGCAAATACCAAAGAAATAAAAATGGCTATCTTCGGGGCGAGTAAAATCAGTGACTTAAACCATTCCTTTTTTTTCTTGTTTGCATTTTAGACCAAATTATTATTCATAGATTTAAATTAACTTTATAATTTACTTTTACTCACATTTACTTCATCCACTTATTTCTTGGGCTATTTAAGTATCTCTCAGCAGTACAGCATCTGAATGTTTAATCGCATCCTTTGATCTCTGCGTTTCCATGCAGGCTAGAATATCCTCAGAATTCGTGCGGATATTAAAATGTTCTCTTTGGCCATAAAATCAAGCTGGTGGGCAATTACTTCAATGTGACACCTTATATAAGCTTACCATCATGCCTCCACTTTACACATTGTAAGTCAATGAAATTATATTGTAGCCATTGACAACACATACAATTTTGCCTGTTTGATATCCCATTACTGCAATAGCAGCCACAATGGTTTTGGAAAAAGCTCTTTTTCCATAAGAATGTGCTACCATTTTTGCGCTCACAAGTAGGGCATATTCATAGGGAGCACAATAACACCACTGAAGTGAATATCACAAAGTATTTGCTTGTTTCCAAAAGAATGTGAAGAAGTACACCCACATGCCTATATACAGAATTATTAGTAAAAGATGATACCAGCTCCAACACAGAATCAAATCAGTCACACAACTGATTCACCTGCACAGTCAAAATAGTAAAAACATTAAATATTCTCAGACTAGACACTTAACTAGAACACGGGATCAGTTGTGTAGCACCAGCATATGCACACAGATCTTCCTTATAAAGTATGCAAAACTCGAGCAGAAAAGAGAAACTGTAACCTCTACATAAGTAATACTATTTGTACAGTCCTACCAGCAGTTCCCAGACTTAACCTCTTCTGCTCATCCTTCAGCTTCAAATCCTAACATACACAAGCAAATTTCTGTTGGACTTATAACTACCTCCTCAGGTGGGAAGCCTAGAAACTCACAAGCCTTGAACTCTGAAGGGAATACACTTCAAGGGGGGAAAAGAAAAAAGAAAAAAGAAAAAAGAAAAAAGAAAAAAGAAAAAAGAAAAAAGAAAAAAGAAAAAAGAAAAAAGAAAAAAGAAAAAAGAAAAAAGAAAAAAGAAAAAAGAAAAAAAAGAAAAAAGAAAAAAGAAAAAAGAAAAAAGAAAAAAGAAAAAAGAAAAAAGAAAAAAGAAAAAAGAAAAAAGAAAAAAGAAAAAAGAAAAAAGAAAAAAGAAAAAAAGAAAAAAAAAGAAAAAAGAAAAAAAGAAAAAACAAACAAAAAAAAAAGAAAAAAGAGTAATGCCAGATTTAGGAGTCTACGAGGATTAAGCCCAGAATATCACTTGCATTATACTCTAAGGCCAAGCGTTGCATGCAACAGAAGTTAATAAAATAAGGAGACAATCTAAATCCACAATGATCAAAAAAAGCTGGACTGCATTTCAGTTTTCTAGGATCATATATTAAATGCAAAGAAACATTGAATTCTGTTCCATGTATCAGTTAAAGTAAAGCTACTGAAGGGATATGCTATAACCCACTCAGATTAATCAGCAACTCAGCAGGGATCGGGGTGCATTAACATGAATTGCATGCTTAAGTAGCAATTCCCTGGACTTTATCACATCAAAATCTGCCTTATCTAGTAGTTTAAAGCCTTCATGATCTTAGAAGTCTCACATGGCCACATGCAGAATCCTTTACTCTGAGAACTGTTCCCAACTCTACACGACTCCCCAGCCTCATTCCAGCACAGCAACAGGAGAAGGACAGATAATCCACCAGTACAAACAGTTGATAAAATTACTGAGCTTGTTTTCTGAAGAAGACTTCTAGCTGCAGACTTCCACTATTTTTTATTCTGTTTTTACAGACATTTGGAATGAAGAAAAGTGAATGAATGTGCACTTATGACGAGAAATTGTTAAGTGAAAATTCTTTAATTTCCACCTCTCTCCCTCACAACTAACACAGATAAGGTAATAGTTTCAAAAGTACCTAGACACAGAGTTACTATGATATCAAAGTGATTTGGAAGACCACAAACAAGGAATATGCATGACACTGAGAAGTGACAATGCAAATGAACACTTACAATGGGCTTTGAACTCCAGTTTTTAGGGGTCTCATCGAGATACCTCCCCTGTGCAGTTACTCCATCTATAGGATTTCTTTCTCCTCCATGACCTAGTGTCTGTACATATCTTTAAGGGTCTTTAACAAAAAGATGACAACATACTGAAAAGCACTACAGGAAGCCCAACCAGGTATGTTAAATTTATTGTGACAGAGGAACTGAACTGCTCTGATGAAAACAAAGCCATGTTTATGCTGTGGTTAAATTATGGCTTTAAGATATGATAGTCATTTATCTATATCTGAAAGGTATAAACTGGTCCTTCAAGCATGTAACCCTGAATACTGGAATCAATGGGACCACTTATATGATCAGATTTTGTGAGGCTGGAGTGCAGCAGTGGGGGTAAATTGCTTAAAGGTAACTACAGAGCTAAGTTGGAGGAAAAGGATGAAAACATTGAAATACGAGTAATGGGCATTATGAGTGGGGAAGAAAAAACCAGAAAAGCAAATGCTTAGCCTACAACCTTGTCCTGAAAAGACAAGTAGAAAAAGCTTTTCTGTTTGTGATATTTGAAGTTCTACTGGATGGAGAAATGCATAACACAGGAGTGCACAATTATGCACTGTTATGGTGTCTTCTAAGATAGATCACCAAAGGTCTTTCACCTTGAACTTTCTGCGAGTCAAAGAAATACTTCTTGCACTATTATCCATTGAAAAAATTTAAAACACTGCACTGATAATAAAAGTAAAAATGAGAGAACATATGGTTTGGAATGTATTTTCTCTCCAAAAGTCCTTCCCAAGTTCTCTGGGTTTCCCTCTAAATGCTGTCTCCACAGACTCAGCCTAGGATCTCACTATCAGAGTGGGTTCCCTCCTGCCTTGTATATCATATTAACATCATTAATAAGTTATGACCTTGGTAACACCTATTCTAATCCTACTGCCTTCACTAGGGTTCTGCAAGTGTAATTTAGCACTTCATTTAAGGTAATGAAATGGCAAAGACAGTCTAGAAAGTGGAGCATGGTTTATAACATTGCCGATGACAATGCACAGCAGCGTCCCTTTTAGTCTCCCGGTTGGTCACAGATAAAATGGTAGTAAAATCTGATTTTGCTTAGCATGCCTGCTCTGCATACATGTTTACACTGATATGATACTTTTAACACAGAACTATAATGTGCATAGATGTTATTTAGAAAACAATCTCACTTTAACTATGAGCATGACGATTATATAATTTCATGGCAAAGTCCTATTTTTGGCTCCCTGTACTGCTTCAAATCCCATTGCTTTGATTTGCAACATTTATTTGCAAGAAAAAAAAACACAAGCCAGATAAATTCCAAAGACCAAAGAGAAAAACTTACACTAAACTTGGGGAAAATTTGTCAGATAATTCCTGTTTGCAGCTCATGGGGGCAGGGGAGGGAAAGTATATGCTCTGAAATTTTTCGCTTATGACTAATGTGCCTCCAGTTTCCTCATAGCTCAAGAAAACATATTACCAACACTGCGTATCTTTATATAATGTGAAAATATTTAAAATGTTACAGCTTAAGTCTACTGAAAGAAAGAAGCTGTGAGTAAATCACATTATAACTGAGTATAGCTAGTCTGTGTGAGAGAAGTTCCTACTTTCTGAACAATTTTTGGAGACCATTCAGATCAGATAGTGTAATAACACCCAATTTAAAAAAAAAAAGTTTCTCAAAATGCTGAGCAGCTGTAACTGACGATTCAGTTGGAGGAACGGACGCAAAACCTTCAAAACAATGCAGCTCAAAAGGAAGTTTTCTGTACGTCTCCATCTTGTGCATGGAGACTCCAGCCTTGAGGCTTCACTTCCTGTGCCAGATTTTAAGAGCCCAAAGTAAAGGCAAACCATACCAGGGGTATGAGTGAAGATTAGACAAATTTACCAGACATGTACTTCCTAAGAGAAAGCTGGAGGAATTCTGACCTGTTCACAGTGACCGCACTGCCATCCAGAGGTATGCTGCAGCTCAAGAGCAAGCACAGTCATCTTGAATTGGCACAGAGCAAAGACCTCCCTTCGGCCCACATGGAAGACTCCGATTTTCAGGAAGCATGCAACTGACGGGGCAGTCTAGTTCTGCAAGGGCATGAGGTTTATCTACTGTTTGTGCCATTGCCAAGCATGGATCTGTTGCAGAATAGCCTCCAAGCAGGTTTTTCTACTTTAGTACCAGTAGTCTCATTTTTCAGGACAGTTAAATGCATGCACACAAAGCTTTGTGGGTGCAAAGTATTATTTGTCTAAAAAAAACCAAACAAAAAAAAGCCCCAACAACAATAGCATGGAATTAAGGGGGAGGGCTTTTATAAAAATGTTATTTTTGGACAGTAACCTGAAGAGACATGGTGGCCTTACTGAGTCTAACCAAGAGATCTGGTTGATGGAGAACTCCCTAGGAAGTAGTACTGGCATTCATATATTTCCCTTCCAGGCTTCTGTGGTGAACATTTCAGTTTATAGAGGGAAGGCAAAAGGCAGAGGACAGACTCTCTGCCTTTTTACTTCATTCAACAAGTTGAAGGAACTCAGGGATAAAATGTGAGAGATCATTTAGACCATAGGAGGAGGTAGGAACAAGGCAGGATAAGGAAAGTGAGCTGCTTAACAGTTGGTGACTGTGATCCAAACCCTGACCTGTAAAATACATTCTGTGGTTGCACCTAACACCAGTAAGTGAGGGGTGGCTAAGTAGCTTATCTAAATGAATACAAGCTCATTCTTACCTCTTGACCTAGACGGAGAACAAACTGTCATTGCAATAAGCATTTAGTGTCGAAATATGCAGTAAAGTATCTTACAGTTTATTATTAACAATCAAAAAATGCAAAGTTATTTAAGTATTTTCCTACCTTTAACACAGAATTTTGCATGCTTGGAATTATTAAAAATGAAACATTGATTTTAGGTTTAATTTAAAAGGTAAAGTGTAAAAGGGAAAGAAGGTTTGTCTGATGAAACAAACAGCAGAAGTCACAAAAGACATTCCCATACCATGTGATGCATTAAGTTGTAATCATCTTACTCTGTAGAATGGAGCCTTGAAATAAGATATCTATTTTACTATCAACAGCTTATAGACTTTTAGCATAAGAGGTGTATCAAATTGCTTGAATAAATATAGCAAAGGGCATTGAAATAATTACTTGGAATCTGAACACGATTACACACGTACACAATTACATCCTTTCCTCAGAAAGAAATCTTTTGTCTCCGCGCTATCCGCAGCCAATGCCACTGAAGACTCTGGAGAGATGGGGAAAGAACTCACTCTGGATGAGGACAATCAATCAAAATCTTCTCTGGAACTAGAACTGCTGTTATAACAGATCAATAAATGCCACCTGTTGATCTACAACAGTAGAATCATGAAGGCATCTACTCAAAATGATACGTATATGCGTATTAACCACTGTATGTGTTTATTTAAATATTAATTCTAAATAAACTTTAGAGGTTTGTTTTTATTAATGCATGCACGTACATAAGCTGACATTGACCAAGAGCTTCTTACTGCTCTATCAGCCCGAAATTCTGCAAGAGGAAGAAACAGAGAAGTCAAATATTAATGGAAAGTAGGATTTTCCTTGCAATAGCCTCAATAAATATGTCGGTCGCAGGGAAAAAATAGGTCAAAAATAGAAAGCTTATATCTCCGATATCAAAGAAAAGAATGTTTGTGTCAAATCTATTGGAGAAATTGCCATGAATGGTTCATCTGTGTGAAAATATGATCCTTGTAATGCTGCTAAGATCAGCGAGACCTAGGATGATATGTTGAATAAGAGCTGCTTGCAGAAGTTAAAAATGTCCACAGGAAGCTTTAATTTGCATGTCTGTTTTTCCCTGGTATTTTAAAATGGGTAGGAGAGGAAAGTTTAAAAAATTTCTTTTCAGGATGGTTCATTAATTAATATAAAAAGGAACGCATATTAAGTGTGAATATTAAGGTGAAGTCCTTATAAACAACATTCAACATTATCCCAGTGTGCAAAATTTTTCATTTGAACTCATCTGTTTCCTCAGTTTTGGATCATTTGTACTTCTTTTCCCTGTGGCCCATATGCTTCTGCTGTTGTACACGCAGTTCATCTTCCACCCTTTCCTAAAACGCTCAGAAAGATAAAGTACAATGAAATATACATACCTTTAAACCAAAGAATCAGAAAAACACCTTTTTATTAGCCTCATATGCAAGGTCCGCTCAGGGAAGTGTGCACTAATTTGTCACCGAATTTTGCAGCAATCCTCGCACAGAAACCCAGTTGCCTCTGCTCTGGATTCTGCAAGCAGATATTTCACCATAAATCTCAAAGAAACATCTTCATGAGTGGAGGCTTGGGAGCTTCACCCTGTTGGGGTTGGCTGTAACAACAAGCAGATCTCTCTGGGGAGGCCAAAAGAGGCTGCATAAGCTTAACTCAGAGAAAGTACCTTAAAGGGCAGCAGCCATTGCGTCTGCAGCAAAACATATAGTTTAACCCTCAGTGACTCTTCAGCGAGAATCATGTTGGGCCTACTGTCCCCAAAAGACAGACACCTCAATATTGGCTAAAAAAAAGTTAGTTGTGCTACAAATTGACCACAACTGATTTTGTATGTGCCATAGTTTATCACCTTCCTATGTTTGCAAAGAGAAGGAAGGAGAAATAATGATAACTTTTCCAGACAAGAATGTTACACGTTGCAGTTTTTTATCCCCCCCGCACCTTTTCTGTACCACCTTCTGAGTTATTTTAGGTTTCACAGAGAATCTGGTTGCTTATTGTGCTATTGTTTGAGTTTTATATTATCTACCTGCAATTGCTTACTCTTTCCATTATCTGCCAGAGACCTGTTTTACAATGGAATGTGGCTACAGCAATGGGCTTTTATTGCCAATATCTTCATATACAAAATTCAACTAATACATTTCCTTCTATGCTTTATCAAAAAGGCTTAGCTGGAGAATGTTTAACACATCCTAAGAATGCAACACTAAAGACCATTAAGAGAGGATGTTGAGGTGGAGTATGTTTTTCTTTTTTCTTTTTAATGAGAATAATATGAACTGAAGTGTTCTTACTCAGGGCATACATGAAAACACAAATAAATCATTTCAGGTGAGCATAAATTCTGCTTGAATTGTAAATGACCCTGCTAACATAAATTAGATTGAGGCAGGAGCTTAAGTTCTCTTCTGTACGCCTACTCTTCTTTGGGGCATTTTTCAGATTCTGGCAAACAAATTTAGACTTGAGCTGTAGAAAATCTATGATTTCAAATGCTCTTCTCACAAATCTTCAATTACTATGTTTTTAAGATGTGTAAATGAAAAAGACTGTTAAGGCCTTGGCTTGTTTCTTTGTTTTGGGTCCATTTTGTTTAGGGAATAATTTGATTTTATTTACTGTCATCAAAAATGCCATTTTTAATAATAGATTGGAAAATACAGGGGGCTGGGTTTGCTGCTTCCCCTCTTCCTCCCTCATAGCCCCTGGTGGACATTTACTTATACAGTGACGTAGGATAAACAGTCCTTCAGACTGAATACTCAAATTTGTGAAATGGAAGCTCAAAAAACACAGGATGCAATCTACCAAAAGAGGATTGCTGGGGAGGGAGGGTGTTAGCTGTTTTCTTTTTACTTTTTAAAAACAACCAATCAGATCATTTAAATCCCAGATTTAAGTGGCTTTCTCATTCACAAAGAACAGTCCAATAGCTGACTTGCTTTGAAATTGAAAACAGTGTCAGGACCTATGTCTGTTAGGGCAGTGTAAATCTGGAACAACTCAATCGACTGCAAAGCAGTTAAAATCATATATATCGGTGATTAGAAATTGGCCTATAACATGCTTTAATTTCTTAACCATTTCACAACAGAGGTAAATCTCCTCCATATCAGTCAATTATTTGCTGTTGCCAGTGTTACAGCTATGTCAGGCTCACTGATCACATCCTTCCTGATTCCTTCCCTCATCCTAGAGAGATAACTGTACACAATAAAGGCAAAACAACAGATCTTTCAGCTGCCTGAAAACTTTAAGGAGAAAATTATCAAAGCAATTCTGTCCCAAGTATCCACTTGCTACTCAAGAGAATGAAGCTTCTTAACCAGAGGCACGTAAGAGTTTGTTTTAATCCGTGGAAATGTGAATTGTTTCCAAAGAAATTAAGAAATTGGCTATAATGAGTATAGAGGACTAAGAAATTAATAGTAGAAAGTATATTTTATAGAACAGCTAAATCCCACATGATTTTTAACCAAACGATTCAGTAATTCTCTAACCATATTTTATGTGTTATCTAAACGCCAGGCAATTACAACTCTACAGAAACAGAATAAAAACTCAGTGTAATTAACATTCAAAGTAGCTGCTGTTTTGTCCATTTATTTGCAGCTTGTGCAACTTCATAATAGAGTTTGCCAGACTAACCTTTTAGATATACACCTCTTGTGCCAGAAGAGTTATTAAAACAAACAATACATCTACAGTGCATCTTTCTCTCAATCTGCTAAAGCTGAGCAAAACCACATTTGAAGCTCCGAGACTCGCACCCAGCAGTGTCCACTTTAAATAGAAAAATCTCATTGATTGCATGAAACTCAGGTCTCATTTTTGTCCATCGATTCCCCTGGTGACCTTCTGCAGCATCAAAGCCCAGAGCGAACCCAATCTGACCCCGACTTTATGTGCATTATTATATTGAGAGACAGGAGCTACTTACAGTCCATGCCATTGTCTCCGTAGATATGTAATAAAGTATTCTAGAACTGCTCCGGCAGAGAACACTTCATGCACTCGGCATTTCCTTTTCTCTGTCTGTCGTGCTCTCTCTCCCCTCCAATCTTAAAATTCTTCTTTGCTGTGCCGAATGCTTTTTCCCCCCCCTCCTACAGTGGACAGCTCAAATGAGCAACTTCAGACTTTGACTAATACTCACATAACTCTCAGTAAACAACATCCTTCACACAGATCTATAACTAATAATAATGCTCTTTATTAAGCTCTCCTGTGAAACAATATGTCTAATAAAAGCTGCTCTCCATGCCGTTTTAATTATAATAAATCACCTTCATTATGATGCATACTTCAATATAACATGCCTAATGCTTAGCTACCTAGGATACTACAATAATGAGGACAGAGAGTATACGCATCTTGAAGAAAGTTATTTACACACACTGAAAAATTCTACAGTACCCTACTGCTTTGCAACATGAATTTCAACAACTTTTATCTTACCTTACTGTTCATAACATCACAGCTGAGAAGAAAAAACCCCCCTGAAAAATGCTGTTTACACAAATAACAGGACCCTGAATATATCCACTAGCATGGAAAAATAAGTCCTTGCAGTGCAATCATTTCTCTATAAATGTATAAAAGTATTTTACCACCCTGTGCAACAAATCAGTGATGAGACTATAGGCTGTTGTGTGCCGGTACCTAGGGATTTCATGTCAAAGTCAACTTCCTTGGCAATCCCTAGGGAACTGCGCTGTGCACATTCTCATGAAAGGTGTGAAAATCTGATTTTCTAAAATGGATCAGTAATTCTCTATGAAGGGGAAAAGGATCGATAAATCTTTGCTAAGTAGATTGTAAAGGAAAAATTATTCTTTCAGTGACAGTACATTAGGATCCTCCAAACAATCTCAATAAACTAAAGACATAGCATTTCTCCACCAGCTACTTTTGACTTCTGATATATTTTTGTAATCTCAGATCATTCTGCAATGCACATACATTTATATTTGCTAAGCAATGTTCCATGTTGATGTTGATTTATGAGTATATGCCATTATAATGCTTGGCTGTGAGTAGAAAAGGAAAATTATTAGCTGCTTGTAACCTGATAGATGTGATAGGAGGAAATGTCATTACACCCATGCACACATATATGTTTGTTACTATATCACTCTCTCTGTACCTACACAAATATTCTGTACTCTCTCTCTCCCTCCCCACACACAAATATTTACTACACAGTGCGTATCTATATGATTTTTTTTGTACCTGCACATATATAGCTCCATTTCTGGCACTGAGAGTTAATTATAACATACATAGCGACTGTAACTCTACTAGGTGCCTCACAGACCTGAAAGGTGTTCAGCCAGTTACTGAAGTAGCACATGCCATCTGGCATTTACACTTCCAAATCAGATAGCCACGCTGTACTTAAACATGTGATTTTTACACACAAGCAAAGGCCTGAAGACAGCATGATAATACGGCCTACAGCAAGCAGTCCAAATGTATTGCCAAGTCAGAAGTGGGCTACGCACACAAGCAGAGGAATTCATTTGTCCTTTTTACACAATCTCTTTCTCCTGCTGCAGTAAGAGGATCCCGCCAGAAACGTCTGTAGTGTTGTTTCTGCGGCGGTGGTAATATGCACAGTGTGGGCACTTAAACGTCCATTCCAATTCTAAATGCCAGCGCCAGTATGAAACTTAACATGCTGGGTTGCATTTCTATTCCTGGCGCTCCCAGCACAGAAGTATTCTGGGTGGTAATCTTTCAGGGGATGCATACTAAGGAAAAAGGAAAAAGGAAAAAAGAGCTTTGTCCCTCTCCCTAAGACTGAGAAGCTAGAGAGGAGAGAAGGCAGCCTCTGTTGCCCAGAGAAATCTACAATCTGGAGACCAGGCTCTCTCCTGCGAGTGGGTTTTGGAACAAACACAGGAAAATCAAGTCTAAGGAAGGCCAGAATAACATGAGACACCAAATATGATGGGAAGGCACAGGCAGGAAAAGTTTTGAGTTCAGCACTCTGAAACTGCTTCATGTTTGAGCCCCCCCAGAAGAGATGGGGTTTGAACCCTATGGTGCAGTTCTGAATATTTTAAGATGCAGAACTCTAATGGAGCTAGTGACACCCTGAAAACCAAACTGCACCTGAATAAGTTTCTCTGGCATTTTCCAGATGGTGGAAAGATGGTAGAAGCCATCATTATTTATACTCAGAAGATCCAATGCCTGTGTACTTCCACAGTTCAAGGAACCTGCTTGCACAATTTCCTTAATCCTTTCAGCTTGTCTTTTGCTGGTTTGTGTGGGTTATTTGTTTGTTTTGTTTTTATAAACACAGCAATACTAGCAGAAGTGCTTGAGAACCGATGCTGCCCTATGTCCTAGTTGAGCAAAGGGTGTCAGAATGTACCTGAACAGTCAGAGCCACTGCACTGTTTCATGCTTGAGGGAGCATGTAGGTAAAATTACCTCTTTTCTTCCCCCTATTATTTCTATCACCCCCATGTCCACCAGAACAAATGAGACTGGAATAAGTGGACTTGGGTGGTCAGGCATTGGAACGGGCTGCCCTGAGATGTAGTGGAGTCACCATACCTGGAGGTATTCAAAAACTGTACAGATGTGGCACTTCAGGGCATGGTTTAGGAAGCATGGTAGTGTTGGGTTGACTGTTGGACTTGATGATCCTAGAGGTCTTTTCCAACCTTAATAATTCTATGGTGATATGATTCTATGACTTACAGTGGACAAAAATATAGACAAGTAAAAATGTGGCATATCAATCCCTGATAAAGTCAATTCATATCATTGTCATGACGGACAAAAGGATAAAATTAAGTTCTCTTGGACTGACAAATCTCATTTTTACCCAAGGACACCACAGAAGGGGATCCTCAGGAGCCTACTGCAGGTTCTCCTCAGACCTGTGTATTTTGAACCCTTTCAGTGGAGATTCTCAAAGCACTTCACATATTTTGGACAATGAAGCTTCACAACACCTCCTCAAGGTATGGCATGGAACATATACATGTGCACACACACACTGGGGTACCACAGGGAGGCAGGATCAACATTTTAAAGCTAGATGCTTCATCTACTCTAGTGTGAAATTTTGACCTAGGTGACTAGGTGAAAACCACACAGGAAACCAATGCCAGGCTAGTCCTTCCCTCTTATCCTGAACACATGGAAACACAGTTGAAAGCCACGAAGACATAGCTAGTCAGTTGCAGCCCAGGGCCAGTAACCATCAAAGGGGAGCTTTGGCCCATACAGATACAATAATATACACATGCAATAATATACATGCTCTCATTCATAACAGATACCCCAGACAAATTCTGGATATCTCAGAGAAATATGTAATTGCCTTCTTTTACCGTAATTTTTGGAAAATGATATCTTCATTGAAACCAAACGATGGAAGCATTCAATCTCCCTGCAGCATCACAAATTGGAAACCAAAAATGGAAAGGGCCTAATACTACTTGTGAAGAAGCACAATGGTGCCTCATCTGTTAAAGAAGAGCACCCTTTGCTAAGGTAGGAGTTCATGATCCACCACACCATCAGAGCATAAAAGCTGTATTTTGGACTCTATGTCATCCTGACTAAATCCCATTTCCTCTTATATCAGTCTGTATCTTGCCCTACGCTTCTGAGGAAAGCCCCCCCTTGAAGTCATAGTTCAGACCCATGTCCAGCGTTCCAGCTGCGACCGACTGACCCAGAGCAGCATGAATCACCTGTTTTAGTCTATAAGCATTTATTCAGACTGTTCTCTAACCCACACAGCCAGCACCTCTAGGTGTTTGGTATCCTCTGACCTTCACAGTAAGGTTGGGGTTTTCTCTTTTGTTCAGTGACATGATTTTCCTGGAATATTATCTGATAGCAGGTAATATCATTTGCTTAGAAAAACAAATAAACCACTGACTTTCTTTCATTCTTAATTTTTTCTAATATCACAGTTTAGGCGAACAGTGAATATAAGATTAAATACTTCTCCTTTATCTGAAACTTGGTAATAGTCTTCTAGTCTCCTCACAGAGGGAGCAACATTTACAGCGCCCTGTCTGCCTACCCAAGATGGGACTGTTGCCACTGGACAAGAGGTATTTGGGTCAGGAAAATGAGGAACAATTTTTAGTTAGTTAGTTACTTAGTTCTTCATCTCCTTTAGTTTTCTCATATGCAGATATGATTCAAATTTTTAATTAACTGTTCAGCCCTGTTTTAACACAACTTTTTACATTTACCCATTTTTGCTTTTCATAACATGCTCTTTCACAAACCATACAACGGAGGTGGATTCAGAATGCCTGTGTGTGATCCTGGAATAATACGCAGTAGAGGCCAATCCCAACTGTAGGACACTGCCTAGCAGGAAGCGTTTGCATGATTACAGCAGAGACAAATCATGGATGTCTATACTCTCCCCTTTGAGAACACCTATCCTCATCTGCGCTAAGAAAATCAGATACTAAGTATAGATCTCTGTTTAGAGATACTGACTAAAATGCCTGAACACCAAAGGACACATACACCTTCAGAGATCAATGGTTGTAACTTGCACAAAGGACCAAATCCCACATTCACAAAATAAAAAATTCCCATTGCTTTCAAAGAGGGGAGACTCCATCCAAGAAATCCAGATGGGCATTCAGCCAAGGATGCCCATGGAGACATTGCATCTGAGGGCCAGGCTCTTTTGATGTCATCAAATGCCCACAACAAATTACACCAGTGGTGCAATACAATAAAATTAACCTTACACTAGGCAATATTTTTGACTCATTGCCCCAAACAAAATATGTTAAAGAGATTAATTTACTGAATTATATTCTCTGAACCCTATATGAATGTTATATAGGATATTGCATATACATGTGAGAAATTCCAGGATATAGTTCTATAATAAACTCTTACAAAGTTTCAGAAAGGAGCTCTTCTATATCACAAGCTAAAAATTGCATTTGTATTCAAAGGCATGTTACACTCATGCTAATACAACTAGACAATGTGTATTTTCAAATTAAATTATGGAGCAACCCCATAGTAAAGGCTGAAACTTACTTCCCCTCTTAATGCCATAAAATTTCACCTGATTTCTCAAAGAAACCCAATTCAAAAAGTTGTACACCATAGCTCATCACAGAGTAGAGCTTCTTCTGAGAAGTTTAAAAAACATACTAAAAAGGAGGTTTTGGATTTTGAAAATGACCTATTCTAACTTGTTTTATCTGCCCTGTAGAACAGTTATCCAGAGGGACCTTGACAGGCTGGAGAAATGGGTTGACAGGGAACTCATGAAATTCAACAAGAAGTGTAAGGACCTGCAGCTGGGGAGTAACAACCCTGTGCACCAGTACATGTTGGTGGCCTATCATCTGGAAAGTAGCTTGGCAGAAAAGGACCTAGGGTTCTGATGGACACCAGGTTGGACATAAGCCAGCAATGGGCCCTTGCAGCAAAGACGAATGGTATCCTGGGCTGCATTAGACAAAGTATTGCCAGCAGGTCAAGGGAGGTGATACTTTGTCACTTTCAACACTGGTGAGGCCATACTTGGAGTGCTGTGTCCAGTTCCGGGCTCCGCAGTACAAGACAGAGATGGGCATACAGGGAAGAATCCAACAAAGGATCACTACGATGGATAAGGGACTAGGCATGTGACATATGAGAAAGGGTTGAGACAGCTGTGACTGTGCTGCCTGGAGAAGAGAAAGCTCAGGGGAATCTCATCACTATATATAAATACCTGAAGGGAGGCTGCAAAGAAGACAGAGCTAGGTTCTTGGTGCCCATGACAGGACCAGAGGCAATGTGCACAAACTGAAACACAGGAGGTTCCCTTTGAACATCTTTTTCACTGCGAGAGTGACCAATCAGTGGCACAGGTTTCCCAGGGAGGATGTGGAGTCTCCTTCCTTGGAGATACTCAAAAGCCATCTGGACATCATCCTAGGCAACCAGCTCTAGGTGGCCCTACCTGAGCAGGAGCTATGGACTAGGTGACCTCCAGAGGTCCCTTCCAACCTCAACCACTCCGATTCTGTGAATTTTTAGCATTTTCCTTCCCCACTAGACACATGCAAGGGAAGGAAAGAACGGTAAAAAGAATCACCTTTAACTATATGAAGACTAATAAAGAAATTTTCCCTTGTTTTGCTGGACTTCAGGATTTCCTATGTCTTATCTAACACAAGAGGGAACTAAAAATGCTGCATGGGGAACAAAAAAGCAAGACAGGTAGGGAAAATAAGCCCCACATAGAGAAGCTGAGTGTGGGAGGGCACAGGAGGAACAAGCAGAGGAGAACAGAGGACCTGGAATGACATCCTGACTTGAAGTGAAATAATTTCAGCTGTGAGCACAGTGAAACAGAGTAAGGAATGGAGTAATGTCATTTCCATATTCTTCCATTATACATTTTTCAAATGGACACCTTGGAATCTGCAGGATGTGTACTTTGAATGGCCTGGTAAGCCTTCTACTCCTTCATTCATAATAAAGAAAAAAAATAAAATTACCAGAGGGGTTGAGTTCAAACATATTTTCCGTGCAATGCTACTGTCACCCTGAAACACAGCAGTAATTTCTGTAAATTTTTAAAGAACAACTTTAGGGTGAAGAGTCTGGGAAGGAGACTTAAACGTTTCCATCAGTTTCTGGCAATTCTGCACTGGTAACTGTTACTATAACTTGTTTATATCATCCACCTTCTGTAGTCACCCTCAGGTTTGGCTAACTAACCACTAACACACTAACCCAGTAAACATACCAAGAAAATGTACTCATTACTGAAGCCTATGTATGTGTTCAGAACTGTATACCCAGGCCAATTTTAAGTGGATGCTCTTGACCCACCTCTCAGTGGCTTACACAAATGATCTGGTTTAGAAATACAAGAAATTTAAAAATTTAAGAAATAGCATAGCAAGCAGGTCCTGTGGAAAACACCTTTAAAAATCCCTGGGGACTACATATTGCAGAGCAGGCCACACCACTGTAAAGCATATATGCTATTCATGTTAACTTCAGTAGACTTCTGCATGAATGTGCTTAGGTCTGTTGAGAACTGATTAATGCAGATGATCATCTAAGACCTGATCCAGGTCACTGACATCAGTAGAAGGTTTACTGTACTTTGTGTGTGGATTTGGGCAGCATTCTTAGGATTTTCACAAGAAGTAACATTCTTATTTTAATTAAAATACTGTCAGAACTTCCACAATACTTCACAATAGGCAAACTCCCTAGCCACATTTGTGGCAAGCATAGATGATGGTAAACAAATGCCATATTCATAAGCATTTGAGACTGGAAGTGTTCAGTCGATCATCAAAATTATCTTCAAACTAGGGAAAGAGTCACCTAGGCCCTTCTTTCCCCACCTCCACTCATTTCTTCCCTAACCTTCTAGCATTATAACCAAAATCTTCCAGAAGTGTTTGCAGTTATGTCATCAGCTCTACCCTCCCTGCTGAAAGGCCACCTAGGACCTCCTTCGTGGGCACAAGCAGTCATTCCCAGGTAACTAAGAAGCATTTAAAGAGCTATGACTGAGGAAGAGCAGGAGGTTGTGAGAGAAAGTCTTTCTGGAAAGATAAAGAAACAAGCTCTGCAGCTGGCTCTCTAAACAGAAACTTCAGCCCTTCTGAGGCCATCCATGACAATTTGGTAGCCCTATAGAGCCGCAGCTGTAGTTCTAACAAAATAAGCAGGGTGTGTATTTGAAATAGGAAAGGGGCTGGTGGTGAACTATTTTTTTTTGTAACATAAATAACTTTCCTTAGCTACCTAGCATACAACCACTCTGATAGAACAAGGTACAACTTGAGAACAAGCAGAGAATCAAAGTAGGTAGAGTATGAAAGATTAGGCATTTTTTGTAAACACTGAAAAGCATCTAAAAGCCATTGGAAATTGCTTCTCTGTTAAGCTTTCTCTCTCCTCCTCTTCTTCCATAGAGTAGCGGCATGAACAAACCAGAAAACAAGACTGTTTATATGTGAAACTGAAACAGCTCAAATCTGTTTTATTGACCAAGTAAAGCAGGCAGATACAAAAAGGGAACAGTATGTTTTTAAACACTTTTAGAAGGGGAAAAAGTTAAGTGATGCTGTTGCTAGCAGCCATGCAGTTCATGCAAGGAGTGTCTTTAAAAGGCTGGGATGTGTAAGGAGAACGACCTTTGCAGAGCAAAGCAGCATCACAACACGCCTCCAGATTACTTCATGCACAAGGTTGACAAGTCTTTTAAATATTAAGGGCAGTGTTCTACTCTAATTCCACACATGGGACTCCCATTAACGTCAGTGGGTGTTTCACACAAAGCACAAGAATAGAAAACAGCCCTTGGCATCTTTTAGTATTAAAGAAAAAAGATCTCAATAAGTTTACTTAATCCATCAAACTGGCAGACTCTAGCATTAGCTCCTGTGATAGTGCTGTCAATGCTTGGTCAAGCCTAAAAAACCTTCAAGCTTAAGCGAGTCTTGACACAGCAGAGAGGCAGAAGCTCAAGATGGCCAACTGTAGGAAGCAAATAAACTTTTAAAAGCAAAGAGAATAAAGGATTAAAGGATAAAGAAAATTATTTTTCCCCTTTATATCAACTTTTTCCAGAGAAGAAAAATACGTTTCTGAAAAAGAAACCCTGAGCCTGGCAGGCTGCATAGAAAAAGAGAAAAAGAGACAAGTTTGGTGGTTTGGGGGAGTGGGAAGTAGAGTGTAGCTGCTAATCCTTCTAAGGGAGTTTTGCGTTGGCTTTAGCTTACTGGGGGTGTACAAACTTTTTGACCGTGCACTAGCTAGCTCCCTTGATAGCCTGGAGTAACTAGAGTTAAAGGTCTCAGTAGATACCTTAAGTCCATGGGAAGAGTGGATTTGTGCCCAAGAATGTATTTTGCTGTCAGATGCACAAGTTAGAGCTTTATCAAATGGGGTCTGCAAGGGGGGCAACCATAAAGCAACTCTGCCTTCCCCCCATTGCTGTCCTACCTTCACACTCCCAATAGGAACAGTCTCTTGACCTCTGAGTCCCTGTTGCATTTTTCATTTTAAGTTTTTGTTTAGATATCACAGAGGCCCCATGCACTTCTCAGCCTAGGTTTTTCTTGGCTTACTGGCTACCATTTTGTGTGGAGCATCCTTGGCTCTGGGTACTAGCCCTCATGATAACTGTAAGTGACCTAGTTACTCTGAAAGATGCTAGAGCCAAATCTGAAATATTACGTCCTATTCTCATTGCCATATTTAGTATCCATCTGGTTCAATTATCACTCAGGGCTGCACTGTGGGATTTCTGTAGCAGAGAACCTGATACAGGTACATGGTCTGGCTGATGATTTAGCTAGACAAGCTTGTTGAAATTGTGTAAAACTTGTGGGATACGTGGCATTAGTAGTCTGACCTTGGTACATAAAAGATTTGAGGTAGTTTAAACTGTATTACCATCACGCAAGGGAGAGAACTCAAAAAAAGCAATAGGGTAGAGATACAGGTAGTTGTTGGACAGTGTTATGCAGGCTTTTTCTCTCCCCCTGGATATATTGATATACTTTATTTATAGCAGTAAAAGCATCTGAGCACAAACACCATTTGAAGACAAAGTTAAAAATATTACAGAATGACGAGCCCTACAGCCAACCGTACTAACAAGTCTGTTCTCCCTTTCTTTCTTTCTTTCTTCTAATCCAGTATATGGCTGACTTATTTGCACCCATCAGTTTAGCACATGAGCAGTAACAAAGCATAGCAGTCATCATGTTCTACTCCCTCCTTGTTCAGTTGCTCCTTGGGATGAACTCCCTCTTACTCACCACTGTCTGTCTTCCCTGTGTAGTTACATCAATCTCTTCTTGGATTGCTACTGAGGAAAAGTAATTGTCCAGAAGTGGAAGTTACATGTAGCTCTGAATGGGGCAGCTTCCCAGTGTTCATTATAATCAATGGACTCTCTTTCATTGACTTCTGTAAGAGATGGATCAAAGCAAGACCCTTTCTTTAAGGTCCTTCTGAACAAATTTCACCTGAAAATGCCAAGATGCTTCCTGCCAGGAAATCTACAGAGAATTCAGGCGGAACCGTGTTTTCAGTTTCACAACAAACTCAGATTAAATGAATTGCCTTCTCTGGTTTTCCAGTGTCAATTCCAATTATGGCTAATGCTGTGTAAACTCTAGACTTAAAAAACTACATCAAGAAAAGTAGGGTGAAGGTCAGCATGCATGTGGGAAGCCCCATGATTTTGGTTTAAATCCCTTTTGGGGTAGCAATTTTCAAACCTACTTTGTTTATAATTCATGGAATGTGGAAAGGTTATACTGGAAGTGGTTTGAAGAAGTCTTTGTAAGAGGAAGAGACAGAAGCACAGCAGAATATATACAAGCATTCTAATGATATGCACAGAAAATAAAGTTACCTTTGTCTCCTCAGTAACCTGCCAAAAAGACTAACACAAGCACACGCTAATTCATGTCCTCTTAATCTGGTGGAGGAACTGAGCACTTCAGCACCAGTGGCCTCTGCTTGAACAGGCCTTATATTTGCAGACACTGTTACAGATTCCCAACCAGTTCCAATACTAAGCGAACCACTGCAACTTCAATATATAAATCCACACTAGCAGAAAATAACTCACTTGGACCACTGAGGACTCACTACTTAACCCTCCTCCCTTCCCTGCCTTGACAGAATTAGTCCCTTTGAATCCAATGGGACAATTCCCATGAGAGCCTATTTTTGGAAAGAAAGTTTTCATCATTGCTCAACAGCCATACTACATCATGGCAGAAGAGTTTGATCTAGCTAAATTCCTGCCAGGCATAAGCTTCTTAAACAACATTGCAGTTTCTCCTTCTCTAGACCCTACCCACTGCTCTGGGGGAAAAAAAAAGAAAAATCAAGTATCTGAGTAAACCATTGGCTGTGGTATATAAATTAAGTATATACATTCTTTATAAACAGGACTCATAATAGTACATTTAGATTATAACTTGCACTTTTGCAGCATCCCCATGGAGTTAATTTTAAAAATGAATGAATGAAATAATGTCACTAAAACTACAGAATGTCTCACACACACCCCTACATTGGCTTATCTAGTTTTAATGTCTAGGACTTACACAATTGCAAACTACAGCTGCTTAAATGACAACTATTGTTCACTGAATGATATTTGGTGAAATAAATGCTGAAGTATGAAATCCATTAGTGCCACATATACCATACACTACATTTGCAAAGGCTTAGTTCGGGGGGGGAAGGAAATTCCTCTCCCCAGATAAATACAGCTTTTAAAGTTTTTTTTATTATTATTATTTTCTTCCAAGAAAATATCTGGGTTTTTGGAACATCTCTATCTGCTGGTATCCTGAAACTCAATGAAATACCTCAAGGCAAGTATTTGTTTGCTATTTCCTGTTGGAACAGTGCAAGAATGTTCTTTGTGTTATTTGAAGCAAGCAGCAAAGATGGCAACAACACATGGGTGACTTCACTTCCTTGGGGGAAGAGAAATTCCAACATATATTTAATATATATTTATATGCTGTATCATTAAAAAGGTAAACCAAAGAGAACAACAGGCACTGATAAGCACTTGTTATTGAAAAGGGCACATGAAACAAGAGGAGTGTGCACCAAAGTGCAGTGGAGCAGAATCAGAGGTAAGGTCCTACCGATCAGCTCCCACGGAGACCACTGAGCAGCCAGCTCCAAACTAGGACACCAGTCCTGTGGGTATTTTTGCCCAGTTTAGCTTCCTATAGACTCTAGTGGCTGCAGAACATGCACTAAACAAACCAAACAGTAAGAGAAACTATAGCAAATTCTGTTTCTCTGGTCTTTTCCAAGCAGTTTGGAAACCAATTGTGCTACCACCTGCCATCAAAAAATGTTGTCCTGGGTTGCTGCCACTCCTGGAAACTAAATATATACTAATTTGGATGAGGATAGCTTCCTTTTGCAATGCTTCATTTGCTCTGTGATCCCAAGCTGAGAGAGAATCAGGCCAATTATATTGAGTGCAAACACATTACAAAGCAGCATCACGTGCTTTAAAGAAAATAAAATATTCTTTGTATATTTATGAATGATCTAGCCTGCCTTTGAATGAAAATCCAAATACAGGGAACAAAAGCAGTTTAAGTAAAGCTATACTCTCATTCACACTCAGTAAAGCTGTGATTATCTCTTTTTCCCTTCATGAAATAAACTACTACTCCTCTAAAGTCAATTTGCAAGAGCCTCAGCTTATAAAAAAAAACAAAACACAAAACAAACAAAAACCACAACAAAAAAACCCAAATCAACTCCCCTTCCCATAGATACATTCAAAACAAACCTATCTAGACAAAAGGCCCAGTTTCCCTACTGCTTTGTGCTAGGGTGGAAAAAAACAGTTGCCTGCTACATTAGTGAGAAATAACAACTTCAGAGAGTCAGACACATGCTGAAATGTTTCAGTTGAAATCAAACTCTGAGAAATTTTTTAAATGTTTTCAACACATCAGCATGAAGCATCGACCTAGTTGGAATCACTTAGATCTAAAGCAAATGCACTGATTGTTTTCACAGCATGCTTTTCTTCTTCAAGCTGCAACAGGCAGACTGGCAACTGCTGTTCGGAAAGGTTTTCAGCCCCCTGCCTTGGTCTACTGTAGCCTATGACACGATCAATACCAGGGTTAGAAGGCAGAGGAAGCTAAGGAAAGATTATGAAGATGAGGTGAGTGACAGAATTGCCTTACAGGATTTGTTCTCTCTCTCTCTCTCACCTTGAGTCTTTTCTGCTGCAAACAAAGATGAAGAACCATCCCAATTCTTTCTCAGAAAGGGGGTAGAGATGGTGGGGACACCACGTGGTGTGAGCACAGACAGCACTCAGTGCACTTCGGAACATTCTGCTCAACAGATATGACAAGAAAGATCCTGCCAGCAGATGTCTTTTTCTTTTCAGGGTGGGATGGAGATTCTGCTAAAGAAAGCTTTTCTCTCATTAATCAGTATAATTAGCAGGCACAGTGAGAAAAAGTTCACAGTAAAATAAAACTCGAGCATTCTCCTTTAATCATTTAACCTCAACCCAGCCTGTGCTATCTGCAGGCATCTCTGCTCCAGCCCATCCAATAGGGACCATGGTCTTTCAGAGAACCCCCCCTCCCTTTGCACTGGTGCATAATGGGAGAGTACTTCAGACACCAGTGCTGCT
Organism: Phalacrocorax carbo; assembly: GCF_963921805.1. NCBI lineage: Eukaryota > Metazoa > Chordata > Aves > Suliformes > Phalacrocoracidae > Phalacrocorax > Phalacrocorax carbo. Next base: position 112,264,711 of record NC_087514.1, read on the forward strand.
TAATGCGCCACTGCACAGGACACTTCTGCTGCCATGTTATAAAGATCGTAACAGCTTTCAGTTGTTCAGGTACCACATTATTAAAGAATTTTTACAGTAACCCTAACAAGTTTAATACAGTGCAGCTCTTGTTAGAGTCTTCATGATTGAAAATGTGATTTTTAAGCCCCTTACTGAAGATACCATGCTGTTCTGCTACTCAATTCTGCCACCAGTTTATGGAGATAGGTGACTTAGCTTGAACTTACTGCAGTAATGTGAGAAGGGGTGGAAAGAAATAGTTCTTCAAGGGTGAATTAGAGAGAGAAGGCCCAGTTTATGCCACTCTGTTCTTTTCAGTTAGGCATACAGAAGAGAAGCATATTTGGACACTAACAGTGTGCAGCAGTCAGAATATTGTTGGGATTCAGTCAATCCACATTTATATTTTAATATGATAAAAGATAGGAAATGGAACAGAGAACAGAAAAACCCAGCTTCCCCCCCCCCGCCCCACCCTTTAGTGATATGAATTGTATAGAGTTAAATTGCTCTACAGCATAAGCAAACAATTTACTGTAGATTATGTAGACCCAAGTTCAGTACACTCCAGCCAGGATAGTGCTCCTTAGACCCATCGCATAGGCTTGCGTATGCACCACTCCTTAGCAATAATGGAATTAACCCCACTGCAGACCTTTTGTTTGTAAACGGTTACAGCATCATTATTTGTGCCGTGCCTACAAGTATGGTCTTTGTGCAATTCTTTATGTCCAAAGAAACAGAAAACTTTCCCAGTTGAGACAGAGGTAAACAGGTTAGCAGACAATAACGGACAAGCCCTCCAATATGCATCAAGTTGTTTTAGTCTGTCACCTTGAACTTGAGATTAGCAGGAGCTATGAATGTTGGACAGTTTGCTCTCCTAGAGAGCAGTGCAGTGGAAGCAAACAGCAGAATAGGTTGGGGAGGGGGTTTATTCTTTTGTTTGAAACCTTTAGTAAAGTGACGGTAGGAAAGATGGCAATGAGGAGCCCACCAGCATAGGGAGGTGGCATCCCCAGGGTGCACACAGTGCGCACCCTGCTGGCACCAGCTTGGATCCAATAGATCCAAGATCTTGGATCCCAATAGATCTGCTTGACAAAACACAATCAAGTGATCCCCTTCTCCCACCTGACCACCATCTCTTGGTCTGCTCCCACTCTCTGGGGCCCCAACTGCCCCATCCCCCAGGGCCAGCTCAGGGGATCACCCCAGGGCCCTACCACCAGGTGCTATGTAGGTTGCCAGTTCACAGAATTAGTTTGGGGAAAACACACCCAAAGCTTGCTTTGCTTTTTGTCTTGTATTTAGAAAAGCACATCATTGTCTGCAAGAGAGAGGCCTGTTGTCAAGCTGCCATCCATACTTCAAGAGGTTCTTGACAGGAGACTTAAGACAAAAAAAAAAGTATTCAGCCCTATGAATTTGAGGACTTTTCTTTTGGAGAAGGAGTTCCCTACAGACAAGTCACTTGACAGTATTGTTCATGATCAGGCAATATGTTTGGCAATTGTGTCATACTGACATCTGAGGTTTCAATTAATCCCATCTCAGAGTAAGAGAGAGGTTTCACATGTCACAGTATTTTCTCTCTTACATTGCACTGAGTTGCTTGGGGTGGAGGGGTCTCCCTTAAACCTATAAAAATGAACACAAAACAAAAGATGATTGCTGTAATGTAACAGGTAGGTGATAGACTTGAACAGAACATCTTGGCTGGATGGATTTTTTCCTAAGGTTTGAAGATTTTGGGGAACCAATACACAGGGTTCATACTGTAAAAAATACCTAAAAGAAATTTATCTAAGAACACGTAATCACTGTCATTTGACAATTAAACATGCATGTATGTTCAACTTTATCCTGCTGTGTGCCAGACTCAAAACACATCCCCCACTAAAAGCCATGGAATTTAACTCAGTCTCATGAAAAGGACAACCAAAGTCTACATGTGACTGGGGTCTCCCACTTTCCCCCTCAAAGTGACACATACAGGTAGATAATTAATTCAAAGGCTTTTCTGCACAGAAATTAATTTCAACCTCAAAAATCAAACCCACCAATTTTCAGTTACAGTTCAGCTGCTTCCTACCAGATACAAGCCAGACCCCAACTTTCTCTTGCAGCTACACAATCAGCAACAACATGGCAGAGGATCTACAAGAGCCATGCTTGTTTGTTGAAAACTCTCACTATATGCTGACAAGATAGACAGCAGAGACCTACACCAAAAAGTAGCATCAGTGCTAGCAGCATTGGGAGGGGTTGAATGAAGGGAGGAAGAAGATGGCAAAGCTTCTTGGTCTGCACTGCAGAAACACCACCTGGTCCTGTGGGACCTGGGTCAGAGGTGTGCTTCCACATGGGGTCACTCACACAGGCACAACCTTGATGTGTGTCTTACTGTGATGGTGGGGCGACTCTCAGAGCCTCACCTGGAGACACCTTGGGTCTCCTAAGAGCTTCCGTCTCTAACTCTTCTGGCGTAGCACCGGCACCATGTTGGTTCCCTTTGAAACTCACAGCTTCTCTGGAAATTTCATCTGTGGCACTGGACAACCAGAGGAGAGCAAGGAGGCTACCTTTAAGTGATCAGGGCTGCCTACAAGCATATCAGCACTTCCAGGCCTTCTTTCCCCCAGTAAATTTTGCCCGGACAATATCTGGAAATGTAAAGAACAACAATTGGAGAACTTAATTTTTTACTGTGAAGAAATTTAGCAAACTATTGCCTACAAAAAGCTGATTGAGATTGTTTATTTTTACCTTACACATTTTTTTTTTTACATTTGGTATTTGTTATTACTATATCATTTTATTATTACTACATCACGACACACCCTAGCAAGCCAAGCATCAGAAAAGTCATCACCTTCAATTTCACACTATAACTGTGCTTAAAAGAACAGTAAAACATGTTACAACAGCCATTGCTGATAGCTGATAAACACTAACTAACAAGCCTACGCCAGATATCACTATACGTATGTTCTAAAGAACTTCTTCCTGGGAAGAACTACACAACCAGAACTTAAAACAGACCAGTAATTCTCAATTCATGAGAGCCCAGTTCCAGCTCTACAAAGGGACATGATTTTTGAACATGGTGCACTTGGCAAGTTCTGAAAATAATAATCAAAAGGAGGTTCAGATAAAGGGCCAAACCAGAGGCCTCCATCCACTAATAATTTCTTCACATTGTCCAGCACTAATCACTGTGAAGTGATTATACATTATTACGAAGTAGTACTTGAGGGGAAAAAACTCTTTATAAGAGTGGAACATTTTTGCAAGATGCTTTTCCCTTCCCAACTACTGTTCAACTCATGTAAAAATTACGTGGGTGTCAGTACTTGTTCTGTGAAAAATTCTGATTTCATGGTATTTTTAAAAACTTTTTTGGAGGGAAACATAATTTCTTACATACCAGATGATTCAGAAAAAGAAAATCAAGGTAATACTTCATATGAGAAAAAGATATCTTTTGACTATTTAATGTAAATTAACTGCACTATGAAACACATCTCTTCCTCCTCTGATGGAGGAGATTTGGGGCATTTCCAACCCTCAACTTTGGTACTTAGGACACTGCTTTTATCAAGTCAAAATTGCAAGCTTTGGAAATTCATTTGCAAAAATGAACCTGCCAGCTCAAAATAGATTTTTAAGCAATTATTTGTTTATAACTGCTATATAATGAAAAGCACAGTTCATGTCTCCTAACTTAAGAGTTACTTATAAGAGTTCAGTAAGACTTTCCAGTGTAGCTCCCAGTCCTTGCCTTCCTTTATAGTACTTAGGGAGAAAGCAGGCTTAAGAGTGACTGGCTCAGACTTTGACATAGAGTTTTTAAGATGCCTAAGTCAGAGCAGATGAATGCCATATGAGAAATTAAGCATCAGAAGACATACAGACACAGATTTAAAAAGTCTAACCATAATTATAGGTTGGAAGAGGAAATTTACTGACAGACAATTACAAGATTCATAAAACATGCAAGTACATCTGGAAATTTGAAAATTCTTTAAAAGTTTCCCTAAATTATGTAGATGGAGGTATGCCAGGCAATTCTTCCATTAAAATATATAATTGTATGAAGTGCAACATCCCTCTAGTTGCCAGAAACATGCTGCAGTTTTATGTTAGTCTCCAAATCTAAGAATTTAAAAATGAATTAAGTCTCTCATTTAGGAGATACTTGTAAATATTTAAATTTATGAAATACTTGTAATGATTTAAAATCCTTTCAGATAACATTAACTCTACACTAACTCCTAAAAATTGGGATAAGTGCTAATTTCCATTTGTGCAGCAACAATCCTTTTATCAGATAAAAATTACAAATTTCTGAGGGGAAAGAAAAAAATACCAAAATGTGTTTAAATCTGATCTTGAAAAGAAGTAGCTTTCTCTTCAGAGGAGCTGAATCAACTTATTAAGGGCCAATTACACTGTACTTAGGCAAGGACTGTAAGCATCGTGAAGTCTATGTGTCTGTCTGGAGGCTTATATACTACCAGCATCTTATATGAATACATGTCTTCCCGTTTGCACACTTTGTATAACAGAAACAGAAGTAAATCTCTTGGATGTTTTGTAGAAATGAATGTACCACTCGTGCGTACTCCTATATGACATTTCTGTTTGAGCTGATCAGATGGTATCTGGACAACTCAACATTGATCCCAAAGGTATATTCAAGTTGATAAGGGCAATTACATACCTATATACCAGGCAGCAGGAAGAGAAAACCACTGCATGAAGCCTACTGTGGAGATTCCCACACTGACCTGATTTACCCATTCAGAGGTTAGGCTGTACTCCAGCAAAGGACTGCAGCATACCCTGAACTTTAAGGGCATGAGGAGCATCACTGACTTCAGAAGGGCTTCTCCCATACAAGTAGAGCTCAAAAACATTGCGACTAGAATGTTATTGAAGCAGGTCCATCTGAGCCATTTGAAGTTTGCTGCCATAGTAAATTTTAAGTATCACAGGGTCCTAATGTACACATTCCAAGAAAATGTGTGTATGAATACTAAAATATGACGTAAAACATTAAAATGCTGTGTTGATATGTCATAAATGGCATATTTAATTAACAGGGATCTTGTGTTGAATGTTCTTGTTGCTCCTGAAGCAGTGAATGGTTAGAGTAAAACAAGTACTGCCACAAAGCAGAAGGGAGGAAAAAAAAAAATTTAATCCTTGGAGTATGGGGTCCCTTCTTTAGGCCAATGAGAATGAACATACCTTCAGGTTTTGGAGCAGTTTTTTTTGAACTTCTGTCATGGTACACTGGGTGTTAGTCAACACATAGCTTTTGGAAGGTAGAAATTTCTCCATAATCACAGTTCATCAAGATCCTTCAGAGCAGATTTTGAATTGTTTTGTCCCCAGCACAGACTTTCTGTACCCGTACCTACCAAAAATTCTCCAGACTATATCAATTAATGGATAAATCCCTGTTAACTTCAGTGAAGCCAGGATTTTCACCCTTTTTCCCCAGATTTTTGTAAACAAGCTTAACAGAGTTTGTAGCTTGGCAATACAGAAGAGTTGGAAAAATGCCCTGTGTTTTATTTATACAAGTAAGTTTCCATTATGGCATTCTTTAGGCAGCAAGGTAGTGTTTTTCTGCTGCTGTTCTCTGCAGTTGGTTCATACTTGTTAAGAGCTTACATGTTACTTTTAGCAAGGTAAAAACAGGAGCTTTGAAACATGGGAGGACTCAGGTAAACCAAATTGTCCCTCATTAGCAAGGTAATTTTCTCAACTGCAGAGGCAGAACCCTGCTAAAATAGTGATTAATTCTTTACCTTGGGACATGTCCAAAGTACATTGAATCTTGCCACAAACTTCAATAGATTTTTGGATTAGGCCCTAATTAGTATTTACTCTTGGTCTGACTGTGCTCACGATAAAGGTCTGTTTAGCAATATTGATAACGGCGTATTTAGCAACAGTATCAGAATCGTGTCCATGCATGCAGCCTATGCTTTCAACAAGGTTCTATATTAAAAAAGTTAACAGGAGTAAATTTGCATGCCGTTTTATATTTTAGCTGTTTCCTTTGGTACAGGAATGGAGTGGCCTATTTTATCAGGTTTTGCTAGGAACCAGCAAATACAAAATGAATGAATGACTATTGTGAACTATGGAAAGAAGGGATATGAAGTGAACCCAGCACACCTGTGCTCCATCTACTGATGCTGTTACCCAGGCAAAGTGGAGCTGCAATACTGGGAAAGCACCTGAAGGAGGACAATGCCCTAGACTGTAAAGAGCACCTGGTAGAAACACAGAAGTAAGGAGGAGAATAGGTGATTCAGAAGCCAAACACTACCCCATGTTTCTAAGCACATATTAACCATCTGTGATCTAGCGTCTAAATGAGAAACATGGTTAAAAAGCAGCCTGTGCAAGCCCAGAAGCAGAGCTACTTTTTTTTTTCTCCCTTTTGGCCTATCAGAGGGCAATGGAAAAATCCCCCACCACCACGCCTAGAGCACTGCTGATATCCTGCCCAAGCTCTACGCTGGAATTGGTGCACTCCTTTAAACCCCACTGGTAACACATTCTCTACTTCCATACACATACTGCCACATAAAATCACTAGGCTCAACTACATGTTTTTCGATTTCATCTTACAGGTAGCTGAAGGGCTCGGAAGCAGGAGAATGTTGCGTTTGTAAAACACTTTGGAATATATAAGTACACTAAAGAGAGATTCTTTAAGAAAGATGCAGACACACTGACATAACATTATCCAAGAATAAACCCCTTTGATGTAGAAGTCCTCTACAAGTAGAGAACAAAAAAGCAGTCACAGTGAATGCTAATTGTTGTAAGCCCAACATACCTTCTGTGGAGAAGAAAGCTTGTTAGCAGTACTGTAACGTAGTGCTTGATGCGGCACAGCAAAGGACAGATTCTCAAAATAATTCAGTTCTTGCCTGACTGTGATTCTATTTAGCCTAACAGGAATTTTGCAAGCAGCAGTATGAGAGTTGAGGTAAAAGAAAGCCTTGGCTTTCTCATCTTTGCTGCTTAAATGTCAAAACCTTCATCAGGCTCTTGGGGAAAAGCCCAATATAAAAAAACATGAACCCCATACCTGGTAGAATAATTATTTCTTTGTTCCTCCTTTTAAAAACAGCTTTCAAAGCTCACTATTAATGTTCTACTTTTTCATCCTTTTTGAAGAGACTTCTGCCTATCAAAAAAATTGAGTCTTGAAACTGTTGGGGTTTTTTTTGTTTTGTTTCCTCAGCCTTTAAACAATAATCCATGGGAAAGTCAGACACTACCAAAACAAAGAAAAATAGACCAAACACTTTTTCCAAACCCAAACGACATGCTAGAGAACAGGCTACAACTTTATCATGGATCTCTGATCTGTAGTTCATAACTCTGATTTAGGAAGCAACCCAGAAAGAAACTATAACATTTTAACAGTGGTTGCTCAAATATTTCCTGACCAATGACCTTTTGCAACAGTTTGCTCACAGAGTGCCTACACTCCATACAGTTAGCTTCCCCCAGTGTAACGCAGATGAATTCAACTATCATATTTTCTCCAGCATTTCCCATGCATCTAGTACAGAGTACCTCACCTGCAAAATTAAAACTCAGCAATGTTGTGATCATGTTTAATCTACTTTTACTGCCTTTCAACTTTGAAGAAAACTGCAAAGAATTCCAATCATTTTGCCATACATTCGAGATCAATGAAAGGGTTAATTGCAAACAGATACACTAAACTGAGTACAACACATCATAAAATAACTAGAGTTTCACAAAGCTTGGCCAAAGAAGTTTTCTCCTTAACTTCTCATTGTTATTTATATTTTACTATGACCATCTTTAGGCAAGCAGATCCCTGCATCTGCCCAAGTCTATTCCTGTACCATTTTAAGACCTGGGCCTTAGCACAGGGGCAGTTATGACAAGAGGGAAGCTCCTGGCTGAAATTCAGCAGCACCCCTTTCGTTGTACTTTCCCAGTTTTTAAAGTTACTCCAACATAAGTATTCTGATCAAAATATAGGGCAAACCCTTAACCTATTATAATTCTTTGCTGGTTATTTCATGTGTACTAGGAGACACTCTGCAATCTAGCAATATCAAGGTTACATAAACAGCACCTTTCACCACAACTACAATGATGCTTAGGTGAGTTATGAATCACTGGGAGCAGCAGGAGCCCAGAACACACTCAAGACATAGCATTCAAACCGAGCCTGCATTTGTGTACCTGTAGATCCCATCAGCTGCATGGCCAGCAGCCTCAGCACCCTTTTGGCTGTGCCTGGCATCACCTTGCTGGCCTGGCACCAGCCACACAGCAGTAGTAGGTGGACAAGGAGTGAAAACCATGCTTTGCCCCTCCTAAAAGCACCCACACACAAAGGGCATTTATTCACATCCTTTGCTCCCTCAGCATGCCTTCTTTCACACCATACAAACTTCCTCCCCAGAAAAAAATTTGGCGTTAAATCCAGGCTCAACATGAGTCAAGATTTTTGGTTTTAAAAGGCCCAGAGACACAGCATGGCTCCTTCTTTATAGGACAGGACCATAGCCCAGAGGCCAGCCTGGTATCCCCAGGGAAATACTAAGCCTTACCTGCCCTGAGCAGCTACACCTGGGGCCTCCCCCACCCTGCCCTTGGCCCCATTTAGCCCAGCAAGTGGAACAGCTGTGCTGACCTCCAGCTCCCCAAAGCCATGCCATGGGTCTCATGTCCTGGCATGGCTTCTTACCTGCCCACTGTCTTGCATGGTGGCCTGGACTTGACCATCCCTGGCTGCCATCCCAGGCCTGCCACACTCAGGTGCTGTGAATATAAGCCCATGGCTGCTGAGGCCCAGCCTTGCTCCCCAAACTGTAGGGGCAGTGGATCCCTCACACCTCCCTGTGTAAAGGTGCTGCTTGATTTCTACCACAGCTGATGCATATAAATGTCCCTGCATAATTAAGATCCAGCCGGTGTCCTCTATATCTTTTGTATCTTCTCTGTAAATTTAAAAGCATTACACATGTGACTAAGCTTATGCATGGCCAGGAAGCTGTAGGGGAAATGCTACAGTTAAAACTCTGGACCTAAAATTTTACAGTGTAAGAATTAAATTAGCTGATGTCACTGGACAGACTGGCAAAACTGGAAGTCATGGAAAAAATAACCTTCACTAGAAAATTTGCTGTATATTTCATGGCTTGTTTGCCATGGTATTGCATGATACTATTGCAATTACACATCTTACATATGCCACCCTTGAGCTATAGAACCAAATTTTGAGTCTCCCTACTGGGCATTTGCTGCCTCTGATGCCAATAGTGGCCATCCCTGGGCACTGGGGGACTACAGCAGAAAGTGATTCAGCAATGCAAATACATGCCCTGGATACCAGTGTGAGCTTGCATATGAAGCCCATTCTTATCAGATCATTTGTGAAGAAAAAAAGATATAATAGTGTATTCTTTTAGTAAAACTTCATCAAATAATAGTTCTTCTCCTCTTTCTCTAGCCTGAGGGAGAGACATTTACCAGATGAAAGCATGAAAGGGGGGCTAAAATACATACTTAATCCTCCTAGCCTTACTCGTGCTCAAGAGAGCTGCAGATGCAGTGAGTTTCCAAGGTGGCATTTACCAAGCAGAAGGTGATCCAAAGCAGAAGGATACTGACCAAAAAACAAAGTGTCTTTTAGGAAAGCAATTTCAAAGGAATCATTAAATCACAGAACAGCTCCGGATGTAAGTCACTTCTAAGGACAGCTTCATAGACTTGTTCTTGGTTTTGTAACCTTTATCTGAAATGTTGTAGGCCCCAATTTGCCACCAGAAAATTCCTATGCCAATCTACCTTCAGTTAGGCATAAAAATGAAATTTAACAGATTAACATTAATGTTGGTAACAGCTAAAATTTTTGCAAAGTATCGATAAAGAACAGGAGGGTGATGAGATTGAGCCCTGGTTTTACACCTGTCTCAGTTGTTACTGTACCACAACCACAAGCATGCTTTGTCGATGCTTGGTAAGATGGGTCCCTGAACTTGCATCTGAGCAGATACTGAATGGATAAAGGTGAAAAGAAAGGATATAACATGGATGTAATTTTATTATCCTCAGTCTTCCTGTACACCACTGTTTCATACAGCTCTCTGCCACAGCCTAATCCTGGCTACTAGTCCTAATCTGTCAACCTCTGTGAGTCCTTATTACCACTAGTTCAATATATAAAACTGTAACCAACCTATTAAAAAATAACAACTCTGAAATTTTCAGCCTTACCAAAACACCTTTCCTCTAGCTGCTGTGCCCTCCTTCTGCCCTGCATCTCCCCCTTTCTTCTAATCCTGCCTTTTTCACACCCCCATGTTCGCAATTACTCCTTTCCCTTTGCACATCACTCTGCCCCCCATAAGTGGTTTATACTAGCTGCTTTTTCCCAGTTCTCCTTCAGTATGATGGCATGCTCGTACTAAATCATGCATTAGGTTATAGTTGCAATTGTAAATAGTGCTGAAGAAAAGCTAAATAAGTTTCAGAAAATTATCCCCTCCCATCAGAGATAAAATTGGTGTAGTATAAAAATTAAAGTGACTTCAGGCTGCTGAAAGTAGCAATTATATCTGTTCAAATGATAATCCAATGTTGCTTCTCTGTAGTAACCTGAAGCTTTTACTTTGCAGTAAAGGAACTGTATTAGACACTTTGAAAAAGCACTTGGCTTTGCAATGCTTCAATTTTTAACATTGTAAATAACTAATTGAGGCTGTGGAGAATTAAGAGCCAAGTATCACCTATTATAGGGGTTTCATGTCCCTACTTTGTACAAAGACCAGTGTCTATGTATATCCAAAAATCTAGATGTCAGTCACTGTTCTAGCAAAACTACTGGAGAAGTTGATAGGTTTTGTCTGTTGGAAATAGTAATGTCAAGATCTCTGGGAAATTTTTCATTCAAAATGAAAATTCAGCTACGTTAGAACTTTTAATCCTCACATTCATATGAAAAAGAGAGAAAAAAAGTCCATACGTTGCAGTTTGGCATTTTGTAAGTAGAAGAGTTTGAGTGCTTAATTCAAAGTTACCTTCTCTTTAAAAATACTCTTTTCTTGATCTTTAAAATTATGCAAATCCACACACACCCCTAAGCATTTAAAATCAAATAACATTTTTCTGGAACTTGGCCCAGAATATATACATACACACACATATATATGTGTGTGTGTGTATATATGTGTGTGTATATGTATACATACATACATAAACTTTCTGTAATTCCTAGGAAGCCAAAAAAACATTATATACCAAAAATAACATTCAGAAAGTAGTATAACAAAATATTATCTATATTGTCAAGTACTATCATGGAAGCATAAGTGGAGGTTTGGAAGTATAGGGGTCACACTAAAAGAACCCAATCTGTGTGGCATATCTGCTTGTTTACATAATTAAAGGGTCTATCATTATACATATTTACAAGGAAAACAAATTATGACTGTACAAATACTTCATTTGAATTATGTGGCTTAACAATACAAATAATGTTTTTCATACTTTGTGTGTGTAGCTTCATATTCTTAAAAGGAAAACTGAGATACTTTGCCAGCTGGATTTGCCAGCAGAAATTTCTGAGCAGCAAGGGAACCTGCCTCACAGGTTTTCTGTTTCTGTCTTTATCCCTAGCCAGGTCCAGTTCCCTCTCCACTGCTCCTCTCACCTCAGTTTGCCCACAGACAGGGCAAGTCTTCTTCCCTACTGTTCTTCACAGTTCCCAGCCTCTCTTAGAGCCACTCTTCCCTCAAGTGCCTATTTTTCCTCTCCACCCCTCACCACTCTCTTGTCCTGGCTGACTATTTGTGTACTCATTTCAATCTATACCTATATGTTCCCTGGCTCTTGCCCTGTCTTCATTTGAAGGTTAGCGGTTGGACTCAATGATCTTAAGAGTCTTTTCCAACCTTAACGATTCTATGATTCTATGAATCATGTTTCTTCCTCCTCCATCTACCCCATAGGGTGGTCACTGACTACATAGAAGAGTGAGGGTCCCCAGTCCTACCTCTGCCATTCCCCAAGATGGGCCAAGTTAGAAGCTAGGCTTTCAAGGGAGGGGCAGAAATAATCTGGTATCCCTAAAAGAGGGAAGAAGATTTGGGCTTACTTGGAGCAAGAAGGATTCTTTTTGCTGCAAGGAAAACTTTCTAACAGTGCGTTAAGGCAGGGATAGTTAAACTCAATGAATAGCACAAGGTTACTGTGGAATTGGTGCTGCTGGAGTTTTTCAGGAAGCACTTAGACAAATACCTGTCAGACATGACTCTGATAAGCTGATCCTGTCTATGTGCAGATGACTTTCTGAGGTTCCTTTCACACCTTTATTTTCTGTGAATCTTTAGGGGATGTAGCTGTTTAGAGTTGCCAAGTAAACATGTGCCAACTACATTTCTCAAAGGCTTGGAACATAATCAAACATGGGTGGATTGTCACAGGATACCAGAAAAGACATCTCAGACACAATGCTCCTACTCACAAAATTCAAAGTTTTGCTCTTAAAGGTGGGGTGTCTTTAAAATGGGCAAAACCATCCCACACTTCCCTATTCTGCTTGGGAACTGCTGAAGTATTTTAGCTGAAATTGTCTTAAATAATATTCAGGAAAAGGTAGCCAGCCAGGTGGAAACACTAACAGCAGCAGCAAAGGTCTTAATATAGGAAATACTGGGCTACTTCAATTATAGAAGGTTCTACAAGCCCTGCCAATGCTTTTCCCTTGGGCTCTCACAAAATGGGGAAGCAAAGAGAGAAATATCTCACAACCTTCACACAATCCCTTAAGCCTCCTATGTGTCTGTTTAAAAGGGATTATTAAATAAAATGGAGTAGGAAGCTTCTCAAAATCTCAAAGAAAACTCTTTGGTCAACCCCAAAATTGTTATTTTAATATTTTTTCCCATGTCTGACTAAATTTAAAGATGTTTCCCATTAGCATAACTGTCATTCTTTGTTTTGCTGCTTGTCTCTTTGTTTGCTGTTTTTATTCACCCTTTGACTTGGAGTTGAAGAATTCATCTGACAATATAAAGTATAGAAAGAGGGAATTTAAGTGACATTAATTCCTATGAATTTCGTTTGTTTTCTTTTTCAGTAATCCAGGTGTACTAACTGAATAATGCTCTGGAAACATAGATCTTTGTCAAATGTCGCAGTGAGCAACATTGCAGCCCATGGGGTTAAAAAAAAAAAAAAAGAAAGAAAGAAAAAGAGATAACTAGATTAAGCCTTTTGTTTTAAGCATACTCATTTTAAAACCATAATGCACTTGATTGATTGAGGAAGCAGCCTTTATCTCATTTTGGTTGTGTTGTTAGGTACTACTATGGTTTGACGGGTGCTCATTTCCCTCCCTTTCATGTTTTCATTACTGCCAGCAAAGGTATAGATGGCGGCTGGTAAAAAAGGATTTGGCCCTATCACCTTGTCTGTTTTTCAATTCCGAATGGATGTTAATGAACACCTATTTGTAGCTAAATAAGGCTTAGTCCTTCCTCTCTTCCTCCAGTCTGATTTGTGCCTATCCCTTTTTCACTTCCATGTGAAAAAATGGAAATTCCACTCCATCTATTTGGGCCTGATTCCCATATACACTATGGTGGTTTTCTACCATTCTGGAAATATAAAAGAGCTTTGAAGTACACATAAATAAATTACTCTTACACCACTTTACAGCTGGTTTGTACTGCCAGATGGTATAAAGAAGTCTCAGTGTAAAGTAGAATCAGGCTATTATCTCCAGGGGCTAAGCTTCTCAAAAAAAGAAAAAAAAACAAACACAAGCATTTAAAAAAAATGAAAAAATAATAGCTATTTTTAATAAGATTTCTCTTTTCAGGTGCCAATTTCAGTCTTGGTTTCTCCAGAATTAAGGGAAATTACATAAGAATTTTTACAGTTTGCCTTGCAGGACTGATTGGGGGGGAAAAAAGAGAGATGCTTGTGTGGAGTATAATTAATATCAGTCAGGGCATGGAGCACACTGGGCTCAATTTTCGTGTCCTTCTCTTTTGCTTTCATGCCTTGTTGCTGCTTAAGACTTGGAGTCACATCACACAGGTCATAATTAATCAAGCATTTTGGACTACACTGGTAAATTTGCTCATGTAAGGTCTTCTGAATCTGATGGAACAAGCTTAAAAGCTGCTGGTGATCTCGTTTACCCAAATTTAACTCTGTTTAGCTCCTCAGAGTTACTAGTGATGCACCTTGGTAAACATCAGATCAAAAACAGACACCAAGGACACATCCTGGACATACTGATTTTTACATCTGTTTGAGGTTTAGTGTGGTTTTATTTTCTTAGGAAAATATGAGGCTACTTTGCAGTTTTTTTAATTTAGAGAGTAGCTGAAATTCACCTACATATCCTAATAAATGCCTGTTTTATCAGAAATGAATGATATCATGATACTAATGAGGATGAAAAATTTCTTAACACACTGGCCAGATTGAAAGCACAGATCCTTGTGCATTTCTTAATTCAATAAATGCTGTGGTGCTTCATGGTCAGAAGGAAATACTCCTTTGGCAGCATGTGTTTCTACTGTGTCCTTCATGAAAGAGTCAAAGGGTACTTTACAATCCAATCCAATGCTGGATATAACCTTTTAAATAAATAAACTGTGGTTTAAGGATTTAGAAAGCACTAGATCAAAGAATGTAATCTTTGAGATCTAATAACTACGGTGATGGGTCTAGCATAAGGACATGAGCAGAATGGAACAAAGGTTCGCTGAATATCCAGAATGCCTCTTGGGTTAAAATTAATTACAGAATCCTACAGAATCCGTACTAGGGATACTAAATCCCTAATTAGGGAGCAACCCTCAATTTCTCCTCCTGCTAAGAATCCAGCTTGAACTTAAAAAATAAAGAGAAGCTAATGTATTCAGGGGAAGAAACTCCAGTCTTCAGCCCCTTTTTTTTTGTTGTTTGACTGTTCAAAACCCAGGTCTTACTTTCCGAACACCTGCCCATGAGTCCATTGCTCACCCCTCCAAGATTTCAGATCAGCCAGCAAGTTTTTGCCTACACCACCACCACCTCCGCCCAACAAAAACACAGTTTCCTACTCTCCAGGATTAACTGAGTGGAGTTGGAGAACCGTCTATTTTTTTTTTCAGCTGTACACATCCATAGCCTGTTGAGGCTAGGTGAGATCCAAGCCTTTAGCGTCACATAGTCTAATGCACAATACAGTGCTCATGTGAGCTTTCCCAATAAGTCTTTGGGGATACTCGTGGATATGCTTAAATGGTTTCACGATAACCCTTCAAATAAGCAACAGCACTCAAAGAAAAACAAAAATGGTAAGTGTGTTCAGAGCCATAGCAAACCCTCACATGCTGTTTTAGAGCACTCCTGTTTCTCTTCTGTCAGGCTTTGAAATTGTGATCTTTGCTCACCGACTCACGCACACAGGTTTTCTTGCCAACTTTGGTGAGAAGCTGGAGCAGGTGGTGAATACTGCATCCAAACTTCTGGAAAAATCTTCTTATCTTTCTTTATTTCCCACCATGGACATTACAACGGACAGACCATCACTTCTGCCTACTGTTCAACCAGCATCTTGTCAAATCTGGCTGCGAGATTAAAGCTTCCCCAATTCTGAATTCAATATTGAAACCCTAAGGATATAAGAACCAAGCTGGAACATTCTGGTTTTTGGGGTTGTTTTTTTTCCTCTTAATGGACAAAATTGTTTCAGCTCCGAGATCACAGTTTGCCCTGACTATAATGATAAATCATCATGAATGACACTAAGTGAAATGAGTTTGATGTTCTCTGCTTTATTCTTCCACATCAGAAGCCACTTTTGTATTTGCCACAACTTTCAACCTTTCCTCCAAAAGACTGAGAGCTTCTTGTTTGCAGATATTATTTCTGCTTTTTATAATCCATTTGAAGAATGTGAAGCACGTTTTGTACACAGAAAGGGATGGGCACAGTGAAGGAAAGGTAAGACTTACTGCCAGGAATCCTGCAATAGCTGTTTGTTTCTTAGAGCTGCATAATTCTCCTTTATTCCGGATTATTTTATTTCACTTTAAACAGAACAATTTTCACAGGGAACCCTTCAATTTTTCCTTCATTAACAATGTCTGAGCAGGGAAAAAAAAAAATCCCCTCTTGTGCTTCAGGGTCTAATCCTGCCTTCAGAGAAGACTGGAAACATTTGGGCCTTGCTGGAACAGAGTCCCACCTAACAAAGTCGGTGGGAAGTCCAGGACTCTGGAAGCATTCAGCACTTAGCAGCATTTGGTTCTGGTGCCAGCAGCTATAGCCTTCACAACATTATCTCAGAACTGCCAGACTTAAGGATTATCAGACTTATTTGCATCTTTAGCACTTTTTTATTTTTAAATCTGGATTTGGTAACAATCAGGCACAGTCCTCTATTGTTATAAATTTAAAAGAGTAATAAACACAGCCTTTAGTGTGTTATACTGTGAATAAACGGGAGCTGATGCTAGTTTGTCATTGATGGGAGACAACTGGATTTTAAGCCATAAGCTTGAGATAAGGATATAAAATGTTTTAGTCATGAATATTGTTGCTTCAGTCTTAGTTTGCTTCAGTCTTAGTCTATGCTGCAAACTTATTATTTTTAAAAAACTTCTTTTTTTACCCCCCCTCCTCAAAAGTTGACTTCCAGAAATGGGCTTTTAAAAAAATCAGACTTTGTACTCCGGTAAAACTCCTCCATACTTCATGAGACATGAGCAAAGCTCAAGTAAAAGCCAAGTCAGAGCTTCACAAGTTGGCTCAGTAAGTGGAAAAGCAGTTAGAGATGTAAACAGTTTAGTGAAAAGGACAACATTCTGATACAGAATTATCACTTGTAATATGTCTTAACAGTAGCTGTTCTGTAATACTATTAACAAGACTTTCACTAATCTGCTCGTAGAAACCTCATGCTTTGTTATTTTCTATTACTTGAAACTTGTTTCCATAGCAGGGGGTGACTAAAACCCCATTTTTTTCTTTTACTGTTGCCCTTATAATATTTCCTTTTTGGAATTGCCATTACACAGCTGGATTGTGTCTTCTAAGCACACGTGGGTCTCAGATCCTTGAAAATGCTAGAAACTTGTAAAGTAAAAATTACTTGATGAAATCAGTGACTGAAGTAGCATGAAGTTCCTTTCTACCATTTCTTTTCTTTTGCCTAAGGACCCGTTCCCCTTTACAATTCCCTTCCCCATCTGTGTGTTCAGAGCCCCATCCTGGAAAGAGTTACCCATGGGAATAGATCATATTTAGCAAGTAGTTTAGGTAGCACTCACTGGAAATATCATGGGATCAAAAATGACTCTTGCAAGTAAGATTTTGCAGCCCTGCTATTGGATTTCTTTTACAGTAAGGTGGTACAGGAAAGCCTGTCAAGACAAGACCCAACTGTTCGGACAAGAATGTCTATCAGTGTCCTACCCTGTAAATCCTCATTCACATGAGCAAAGGGCATAGGACAGCTGTGCAACTACACCAGAGAGCAAGATCTGTTTCCGAGGCTTTCATCTCTGAAACACATTTCCTCAACTTTAAGTATATGCACCAGTGTTAATGACATTAATTGCTATTACTCGTGCAAGTAAAAGAAAGACCATGCATAAAAGTTTGTTGGACCTAGTCTTGCTATGATATAGTACAACATATACAAATTGTAACACGCTTAGAAAAAACAGGCTTATTAATAACTACAAAATGTATTCTAAACAGCTTAATAAAATGTAATTTATATCAGTCACCATGTAAGGATGGCTTGGAATAAAGATTTTTGGTCCCTTCTCCTCCCCCCCCACCCCCCCATTTTTTAAAAAAAACTTTCTTCCACTACTGCTTTTAAAAATGGATAGAAATTTAGAACAGTCTCTTGATCATCAAAATTTTCTTTTGATCTAACAGTTAGATAAAGCTCTCCTATGGAGCAGCACTACCAGTCAACAGAGAATCAGCAGCAAATATCAACAACTAATCTTTCTCTTTTGAAGAAATAGTCCTACATATCACAGAGGTTTCAAAGCCAACGATAAAACAAAAACCCTGAAGCTATAGTCCATTTACCTGTAGACCTGACATCCTTGAAAAATAAAAGTGTTCAAGAGCCTTGAGTTACTATCTTTAATCCTAATAGTCAGTTCTAATTATAAAAGAGTTTGCATTGCAATTATTTAGCTAGCATTTAAACCAGGCTTTGTTATATTTATTAGCAATGACAGTTACTCAATAGGCAAGTTGGACCAGATCCTGCAAAGTGTTATTTACATGAAGAGTCCCACTGAGTTCAGTATTGTACTGTGAACCTGAAGATTTAGCAGCTGCAGACTTCCTATATGGGCCTAAGTGATTTGCTGACCAACTTTTAAGTGCACATTTAAGTCCTGTTAAGTTTAACGAGAGATAAGCATGCATATATCTGGAACTGACTGATCTGAGGTTCTTCCTGCCATTTCTACAATTTCAGAGTAAGAAGCAGCATTACAAGCAAATGCCACTAAGATGTAGATCACAGGCAAAAAGAGTATTTTGCCATGTCCTCATCTAATGTTGAAAATGCTACATACAATTTGTCTTCGATTGTCCTTTTATTTTCTTCCATTTGAGTTGCAGTTCAGATCAGAGAAGGAAAATAAAAGTCTTGTTACAGCTACAGGTCAGTGTAAGATAAGAGGCTCAGCACAGTCACTTCCATGTACTGTACATACAAAAGTGGCCCAGATTGGTATTTAGTTTATCGGTCTAGAATCTAGGAAACACAGCAGAGGTACTTGAATGTAAATGCATTGCCTAAAGATAAAAATCTACATCAGTGTACGAGTGTAGCTTGCCCAGCAATTTAAAGGTCATCTGACATACTTTATTTTTCTCTTACAATTAGAGTAATAGTGAATATACACAGAGTGTAAATCACAGCTTTTTAAAGATTTGACCTCTTAATTGACCTGACCCATAGACTAACACATGAGACAGCAGAGTAGCACAGAATGGAAAAGAATAAAGAAATTCAACAAGAAAAAAATGACTAAAGATATTTTTAGAGGGCTGATTTCAATTAAAATCTGATTTTGTTGTGAAAACAAGAAAAATCTTTTTTAGGCATGAATGAAAATGATAAAAAACATCTTTTCTGCTGTAAAAAGAAAAGTCAACAGGGAAATGCATTCTTTTGCTGGAATTCAGGCCTAGGACCAAAGAATTTACATATATTAAATTAACGATATCCAAACTCCTCTACAACAAATATTTATACTGTAAAATATTACAGCCACATTCCTGCATCTCCTTACAATAATAATTCTTAAGGACACAGTATACTACAGAGCATATAAAACAGTGGGTTTCTGCAGAGATGGAATGCTTCATTATCAGAGTACCAGCTTGTTCATAAATATTAAAAAATACGTTTTTGAAGTTTTTCAAACATGATTCTTATTGTTTACATTGTCTCTCTACTACTGAAAACAACAGTCTCTGTGTACCTGTCTGTAAGTCTCTCTCACAGTCTCGAACTGCAGAAAACAACTGCTGGTGACTGTAAAGGACAACAATGTCTGTGCTGGACATACACTAAGCAGACAAGAGGACAAGTAGTCTGACCTCACTTATGCAAGTAGTCATGCTTACAGTGATGGGTCTAATTCTTGCTAGAGAGAACAGGATTTGTCTCAAACTGTAGACAAAAGGGCACAACTCCTTGCTATATTACAGAAGTAGGTCTTAAATTTATGTGTAAGATGGTTCTTTTATGTATGTATATATTATAGACACTTCTGTATATTAGATTAGAGGTGGAAATGGGTATTCCAAGAGAAAGAAACCTTCCCTTTCTACTACAAGAAGAATCACTTAAAGATTGCTCAAGACAAACTAACTTTATAGATCTGATCTTCATTTGGTAAAATTGAAACTCCTAGGTATGTACTGATTTGCATTACAAAACAACACGGACAACAGATCAAACTTCTGAAAAGTGACCCATGAGTTACAGAAATGAACGGCTTCTCTGAAACATCTATCCCTCTGCTCTATTGTTGTTAATCATGAGGAAGAAACCAAAGCAAAATAAAAAAAAAAGCAACAAGCTAAAACATGGAACAGGAAGACCCACCTTGGCTGCAGCAACGTATCAGTCTTATAAATTGGGCTTCAGAGCAGAACTCTCTATGGGAAAAGAGCGCATGTTTACCCTTGCATAAATAGCTTTTACTAGATGATGAGATCACATGGAGGATAGAAAATAAACACCGTTAACATGTAGGAATAGAACTCAAACATAGCAATAATAACTGCAAACTCCTGCTTATTTGAAGAAGAATGTTACCTAATTTACTTCCTCTCAGTTTACAGAGATCTAATTTAAGCTGCCCCCCCTCCCCTTCCCGTTTTAGTGTATTTGCAAGAACCAGTGAACACAGAAATGTGCAGCCAGCCCAGGCCCTCAGGCCGGTGGATCAAGATGGCAGGCTGGCCTGGGCTCCCCTGGGGACAGCAGAGCCAGAAGGGTGATTGGACACAGTGACCTGTCTGCATGAGATGAGACAAAAACAGGAGGGCTGTAATGCTGATGAACTAACCTGTCACTCACAAGCTCAGGTCTGGAAAAAAAAAAAAAAGAAAACAAAAAAAAGATGGTGGAAAAAGGAAACAAAAAAGAAACAAAAAAGAAAAGAGAAAGGTATAGTACAGATTTTAGAAAGCATAAAAGGTAGAGGAAATACAGCATAATTGGAATAATTAGATGACGCATTTAATTACCTGTTCATTTAGATGGGCTCAGGATGTATAAGGAATATGGCATAAAAATCCAGCTAATAGTTTCTATAAGAGCAAAACACATTTGAAGAAATAACTGGTATTATGGTTCAGCGTACAAGGAAGGATGCTACAGACTATTGCTGACAGGGATAGGGGTTTCATTCCAAACACTCCAGTTATGAATCAAAATCACAATGAGCAATGAGCTTCTAGATCTTGACATGCTAGGCAAGGAGGTTGTTCTTCAGAGTACTTGGCTGTTTAATTGCTTGCTTGGGGGAGGAAAAATCCAGAGGGAAGGTATTCAAGCAATTCCGCACCTTGGAGCCAGTACTCCCAGGTGCTAGGTAATGGTTAGGGTTGTAGCACTCTGCCGACCATTGCCATCACCAGTGAGAGCCACTGTGGACACTGGTGCTTAGAGACAGATGAAATCAAGAATATGAAGAAAAAAAAAAAGGTGGAAAATGCATTTAATGATGAACAAGTACTTGGTGTTGAAAATGCCTTTAAATCAGCATGCTCCTGCTATTACTTTCGTGTCATACGCAGACTAGTGTTTGAACTACAAATAACTGCTAGTGTTTCTGATCTCCACTGGAACAGAGATATACATGTATAGTTTGGATTTTTAATTAGGCAAGTTCACACTCCATTAGCAGCAAACAAGGCTGAATTTAAAGCTACATCTGCAGGATTAGTCAAAACAAAATTTACTTCTTACAGCTGGAGAAAAATACAATGCTGAAATAAAAAGGCCAAATGCTAAACATTTATTTAACGTTTTTGCTTTTGGAGGTTTGAAAGTTAACAAAGACTCTTAAGAACTTTTTCTAAAACAATAGTTTCAGGAAATTAATGTCTCTTCTAAAAATATACACATACTGAATATGCAAAGCATTATTTATCGAAACTAAATATAGACTTATAGTGTGGAAAGATTTTATGGCATAGGGTTTGTCTTTTGATAGTTATTTTCTCTTGTCAGCTAAGTAGTAGAGTCCATAGAGAAAGTCTTTTTCTATTTTCAGCAACATATGGTAATTATGCTGATTGCTCTGTGCTTCCCAAGTTTTAGGTAACTCTTTTATTATACAACTACAAAAGACATCATTTCCATCTGAGAAAAAAAAAAGGCATTTTATTCTATCTTCACATCTAGCTAATAACAACAAAACTGGACAATTAATCAAAACAAAAATATACTTCAACATATTGTGGATTTATGAACACATTTGGATGTGCACTTACACATATGATATGTAAATACACACACATACAGATCTAAAAAAGCTGTTTGAAACCCCTAACATATTAAGTTGCACAGTAATAAAATCTCTAAATTCTGACATAAAAAACCCCAAAGAAGTTAGTAATGTAAAACAGTGAAATGTATTATTCTTTGAAGTGCATGCCCTTATTACTGATTTTTAGGAAATGAAATACACTAACATAACATACCTACAATAACATAAACATTTTTGCAGCCATTCACTGAACTTTTTTTTAATTGATGAAATATGTAATGTTACATACAGAAAGAAAAAACCCATGCTCCTACCCTTTCCAGCCTCAAAACCACTTTCCAAGATCTAGCAGGCTTTAAACATAAAATAGCTAACTTACACTTTCTTACATGCCAAAGCAAAAGTTACATTAAAGAGACATTACAAGCTCTGAGATTTATCAAGATTTCAGGATACATTTTCTGTCAAGTGTACTTGCTCAAACCTTGCCATTTTATCTGCCTTAGAATTATTAAATATATTTCTTTAAAACTGAACAAGTTTACACTAAAAGGTAATTAACCCGCTCTAAAATACATATTTTCACACAATGTAATACTGGCAAACATGCCCCACTTTTTTGGTATAAGTCAGCCTAATAGAAAGCTGTTGATGTTTGGGGGATTTTTAATAAAAAATGTATCTTCTATTTTTAAAATATTTAGAGCAATAAAAGTCTGTGGTAAACATGGTATTACATATTTGACATTTTCCGCCCAGAAATGCATTACTGCGTACGATGGTATTAATAAACCATGTGCTTTGAGGGACTTCTGTGCTTTGCCATAATTTAGTTGAAAACAGTGAGTAGGATGCGTATTTTTCCACCATTGTATCAACGTATAGGAAACACAAATACTATGTCATCACCTCAGCAGCATGCGTTCACTACACTGGAAACATATGCAAAAAAGCACAAACTTTTGAGAGTTCAAAAAATACCCTTTGCCAGAGACTGATTTGCAAGTCAGTGGTTAACGAGAAAGTGTTGAGCACTTAAAATTTTGTTAGAAAAAGAAAAACAGACACCCTCATCCGACTCCGGCTGCATTCATTGGAATACAGCCCTGCCTGTACAACAGGACAAAATAATTTAATTTCTTTCCCCACTTCAGGTTATTATTTGAAGCAAATGAAAAGACAATGATTCTTCTCTCTTCTGGCTAAAGCTAGAAACAGCATGGTTAAAACACACACATAAAAACTACAGACTTATCAGAAATCACAAAACAGAAAGAGAAGGACTCACTGACCCATTTGGAAGACAAAGACGACAAAACGGAAAAGCTCTAAAAATCAGCTTGTGAGGCCTTTGAGAGATATTCTTCTGGCATTTCATCACAGCAGCCCCAGACCAGTTCACTTCCCTGGATACAGGGAGGGAGAACTAAATAGAGCTGTTTATTAAAGCTGTTGTGCTGGATTGCATTAGGAAGCACGAGCAGACCACCTGGACCTTTCAGATTGTGGCAGTGTTTAATTTGCAGGCTGCCCCTCTGCAGCAGCAAAGACTACTACATTTACCAAGCTCAATCACACATTATCTGGGTTAGGAGAAAAAGAAGAAAAAAGAAAAAGGAAAAAAAAATCCACAGCCTGTAGTACAGGAATACAGTCAATATAGAAATAATGAACAGCATTAGAAATAGAAAGCAACTACCCAGCAAACATAACACTTTCACTCCTCAGTTCTCCTACTTCAGCACATTTAAACAAAATACAACGGTAAATTAGTAAATAGATTGATTTGGCAAAGCTCAGACTAAATTATAAACTGGGATTATTAGAAGAAAAGCATGGTATTTTAGGTTTAACTAGTGATTCCCTGGCCAGATTATTGTGGTTCTTTCGCCTTTCTCACTTTCAGTACTACACTCACTGGTAGCTGAAGATACAGATAGAAAGATGGTACTGTAAATATGAATTATGTGAATCATATGGTTAGACCCTTGTGGAAAAAAAAAATAAAAGGGGAGTTGAGAAATGGCTGACTCCATACCTGACCAATTACAGCTTGCATGGTCCCTGTGTCCTGCTGAGCTGAAAGATCGCAATCCATCATATGTAGTCTTTGAAAAGGAGAATGGGGGTTTCTGGCATGCATCTGTCAATCAACTTCTGCACTCACAACCATCACCAAAAGCAAGGGAAAAAAAGTCAAGCTGCTCCACCAAATAGGATGAAACAGTCATGTGACCTTCAGCACACTCACACACATACATACTTCCATACAACGTATGAATTTTCTGCAGATATGAAATGACATTGACAAATACCCAATACCAAGTAAATAAAGTGAGACAAACAGCTACTCACCAAAGACAAAACACTTGCTGTAATCTTCAGCCCAAAGATTTAATAAACCTAAAAGGTATTTTAAAGCGAGGTTTTTCTTTCAAGCCTAAACTTTTCAGATAAGGTGATATATATGCAGACAGTGGTCAGACCTTTAACCCCTCGCGTCCTCTCGCAGCCTCTGTTTTTTATTCCCTGCTTTATACTTCTACTTTATGGCTGTTTGAGTTCCTGATTTTTTTTTCTTTAAGTTTCTTTTGTGTCAAAGTGGAAAGGATTGCATTGCCTTCTTTGGGCATGCACAAATTATGAGAATTTGATAGAAGAAAATTTCTGACAAAAAAAAAAGGATCCGGGGCTGAGAAACCTGCGTCTATACTCATAAGCCAAAACGTGTCTCACTGCTTTACTCTGCCAGAAGTCAAATGTTTCTTTATTGGAAATATATATTTAAGTATTAGTTTATGCGAGCTGTGATGAGCACTCAAAATATAAAATATTCAGACTATGTAAATCCTACTTACGGAATCCTTTCCATTTTGAAGGTTAGCAGAGTTTTGGTTCATTCACTGCTCCACTGAACTGACATAAAATGTTGTTACTTATGAAGGCAAACATTACCATTTTTTCTAATGGAAGCAGTTTGTTTCATATATCTTCCCCTCTGAGTTAAGATTTGCAAGAATTTCCAAGACTATTTTTTCGTCTTGTCAAAATATATCAGCCACTTGTCTCCAAAAACTGAGTGTCGTGAACAACACGCTGCAGCATTGATTGCTGATATGTTATTGGCCAGTGATTGCTGAAGGGTGACATTAATGTAACCCGGTAGCACTTTAACCCTTCGAAGATCAATACAGGCCTCTGGCAATATAGTAGAACAACAGCCCATATAATTTTTGCTGTATTACAGCTTCATATAAATATTAGTGTATCTTTCTGCGCTCCTAAAATTGCATTTCTGTTACTAGTGCAAAAAACCTGCTTTTCAAAGACTGTCAGAAGCAAAAATGCAGAAAAAAGAAGTCTAGTCTCTAAGCTTAATATAATGCACCCTTTCTGTTTTAAGTAAGTTTCTAGCAATATTTTGAAGTTGTTATCTCATTTTTGAAGGTATTGACAATATTGATCTTAGCATGTGATAGCCAAAGAAATGTCAGAATATCAACAATATCCCAACTGTAGGCACAGCACTTGCCAGTCTAGTATTTCCTACAATCTAATTTTAAGATCCAACATCCAGGAGCATTTGGAATGTGATGGACCGCATGTGCATGCATATGTATATTTGTTTGTGTATATGTATGTGTATATGCACGCATGTATAGGAGAGAGAGAATTTATGTAGTGGGGAGTGAGATGGGCAGGGAATATCAAGTTTACTTTGCATTCTTTGAGTTTTTATAATACATTTTTTTAATTGCTAAGAAAAAAGAAAGGAAGTTTTGGTACATATTTCAAAAATCAGAAACAAGAAAAGAATTCACATGTAGATGCACAGGGACCCAGAAGTGCTCCGAGGCCAACAAGATATTTTAGCTTTAAAAGTTTTTCAAATCCAACATTTTTTGAGAGATATACTAACACTGAAATGCTGCCTCTAGGATGAGGAAGGGGTACTTGAAATGGTACTTCCAACATCTGCTCTGCATTTCACTTATAAATGTAATTAAAATGCACCATTTGTGCTGAAATCTTATCTGCTCCTTACTCATGAAAGAAAATACACTGAACTAATACCTTGGGCTTCCTTTTGGTCAGCTGAGAATTTGCTGTGGTCTCATCCCTCAGGATCATTCTATGGAAAAACCAGGACATAATCAACATCCATATCATCGCAAGCAATCCAAAATACAACTGGTAAATGGGGCAGTGAGTAGAGGAGATTGCCTCAGCTGTCTCCATGAAAGCAGACACGCTGAAGGCAAATAATGTCTAAGAATTTGAAAGGAAAGTTAAGGATGTTTATGTTATAGTTTCTCTTCAGGAGGGAGCCTTTTTGCAGTGGATATGCACAAACGCCTTTGAAATTCTCTTAACTTATCTAAGCAGCTAAACTTGACAATTGCTACTGCAGGGTTTTTATTAGCAAAGACACTGACCTAGACATACGTTGCAGCACACAAATAAGCACAGTGCTGTATGCACACAAATCTGCTGCACCCTTACACACCAACAAACCAACCAGACGCTCGCACACACTCAGGAAGAGTTGCAAGAGCTCCTTCCACCCAAAATGAGATATATGCTACCTCTCTTTTTACTATGATTAACCTACTCTTCCAGGCAATGCCAATCTACTCTGTAAAACAGTGTCTGTGCAGCTAATGCCTCAGCATAAGTCACGGCATCACAGTTAACACAAACAGCTGTAAGAACCTCTTCTGCTACTCCTGGAGCTGCCCTTACCTCTGTGAGCTAAAGACCTTTTCCCTTAGACAAATCTACCTGGTCCTGTAGGGGCTGCAGAGCTGGTCCCTGGGCACCATCCCAGCTTCACTGCTAATCCTTTGGGCCTTCCACCGGCCATGCCCCAAGGGATGTCAGTCCAATACTTCTTTTTACTTACTGTGAGGAATTGTCTCCGTTCCCCCACCAAACACCTCCTTGCTTTGCTGCTAGAAAGGTGATTTAGCTCTCCCGTCAGCATTCAAAAAGGTGAGGGAGCGAGGTAGCTCCTAATCTGCCACTGGGCAGACTCAGGTGGAGAGGAGGGTGCAAAGGGGAACTCAGTAGGCCAGGTTCACTCTAACACTGCCAACCTGAGGAAAATTGTTGAAGGACAGAATGACAAATATTGCTTCCCAACTAGCTGTGCTGTATCCCTCGCAGAGACCTTCTGGTCTGCTTTGAAAATTTCTATCCATGGCTCTGTCTCAGCATACCCAAGAAGAAAATGATTATGGTCCCACAGCAATATACAGCAGCTATGCCTTCCTATATGCCGCTACAGTACGTGGTACAAGGGCCAGGTTTGCACTGTTGTACCTAAAAATTATTGAGAGGGGGGCGATGATCAAGGCTTACACATGGAGGAGGCTCCATTTTTACTTCATCTCTGAGAGTGCAAATTCAAAGTGGTACAAAGCCTGTGTTTTGAGCGGCTCACTGGATCTCTGGCATCCAGGAAAAGTGGTAGTCCCTGGTGACACTGAATACTTTCTCCCTTTCAGTCTCTGCTTTTTTCTCTGATCAGTTATCTGCAGTATACTTCCCCTATTTAACTGAAACAACAAAAAATTAAAGTGGTACTTTTGAATAGAATAATGTGCTTAAATTTACTTCTCAGCTACCAAGCTAAGAACTTGTGAAAATAGTGTTACTGTATATAATACTTTCTCTTCTTTCTTCCAGGAGAATATATATTTCATTGGTGAATGGTTGAAAAGAGCATGATTTAGAATTATAGAGCAATGCAAAACCCAATTACTTCATAGTTAAAATACACATTTATTTTTTAATGCTCGTTATTTATGACTGTTTATGGTTCCTTGCCTCAAAAACTACAAGCCTTGTG
Organism: Phalacrocorax carbo; assembly: GCF_963921805.1. Lineage (NCBI taxonomy): Eukaryota > Metazoa > Chordata > Aves > Suliformes > Phalacrocoracidae > Phalacrocorax > Phalacrocorax carbo. Next base: position 112,292,656 of record NC_087514.1, read on the forward strand.
CTCACAGAGCTCGGGGTTTAACTACAATACTTTTACACCAGTGCTCACATGCCATAGCAGAACTTGCAGCAGATTTAGTGAATTGAGCGAGAGATCCTCCTGCTTCTTACAGCATTGGTACACTAGGGGGACTATTTTTCCTCTTTTCTGGAGTGATGGATGCACAGCACTGTCAGAGCAAGCTGTTGTACCTCACACTACAGGCCCTTTACCCACCAGTGCTGAACAGGTTAAACACACAAGTCTCAATCTTGCACTCTTCGAAGATAAACAAGCCTAATTCTAAGCTGTCAATGGCTCTTCCTCCCTCTCTCCCTCTCTCTATCCATCTCTGCCAACCAGACACTATATTGCATTTTGCATCTTGATTTTCATGGATATGTGTGTGGGTTTTCCGTATGAGCAAAATTCTGCTCTCATCTATGCTAATTCCAAAACTATTGTTTTGTATTAAGAGGCACTAATGGATTACAGTCTCTCTCTATGCAAGTCCATTCTGGTCAATCATTTTCGCTTTTCAAAGGGAATTTTGCTACTAAAAAAAACCCTGCTGCTTCTAATTTCTGCTCCTCCATATTTTATTAATGCATAATTTCTGGGTCCCTTCCACTCCCCCAGAGCTCCACTTTTCACAAACTGTACTACTAGGACATACTCACTCACTTCAAAGACTGCAGTTCCTTCCCTTCATAAATGCTTGGCTAGGTCATGGAAAAGAAATTTGGTTAAAGATGGTTCTGTGCCTAAATTGCTGGAACAAGGTCTATGCATAATCCACATTTTACTCATTCCTTTGCAGCCAGTGGGATGGCTCCCTTTCCCACAGCACTATCCTGCACTGTCTAAATACAATTTCTGCAAAAGAACTTTCTTTTTGTTATTTTAGAGAAAAGAGGCTTGCTGTCATGCTTTGTATCTTTGGGTAGGTGGGAAAAAATTTCCCCCCTTTTCTGCTAGATGTAACAGGCTGGTTTGGTTGAAAACTTATTTTTGTGTCTCAGGGAGGACAATTGTTCCATAGGTGTCCCAGATTCCTGATTAAACTAGAATTTATAAAAGATTCCCTAAAAAAGAAAATCTAGGAAAAGCACATTCCTCACATCTTATGGTTTCTTCTGCAGTACCTGGCACAACAGGCTTTTTAAGCCTTTTTTATCCTTATTAGATATAGCATGGACAATAATGGAAATTTACATCGTGTGAAGAACAGACTATATTTGGGTGAACTAGCATCATTCAAGCAAGGCAGCCAAGAAATATGAATGAGCAAAACCATGATCCTTACAGTGAAGGGAATTGTCTTTTTCCAAAATTTTTGCAAAATCTTTGGCAGGATTTAGAACATGGCATTGACACGGACAGCAGAAACATAAAAAAATAAGGCATATTTTTTCTGTTCATTGAATAATAGGAATTTATTAATGAGTCACAGCATTAGCTGTATAACTCTTTAGAGCAGTAATGCTCTTACAACACCAACAGGGAAAAGCAGGTAGTTTCACAGTGTGTGTGATGATGATTAACTTCTTATTCAGTGATATCTTTGCTTTCATTTATTTGAGCTGTAAAGGGCTCATCTTGCATAGGCACTACTGCCATTTCAGCACAACACAATGGAGTGACAGTGTCATCAGAGACAAAAAAAAGAGCAGATATGGATGTGGCAGGAGGGGTGGGTAGTGCCAGTGAAAGAACACATTTCCTACACATTACATATCCCTTAGATCCCCAACTCCTAAGCAGATGCCTCTCTCCCATGAAGAAAAAAAAAAAGCCCAAGTAAAATGATGTACCCATATACCTGTCCTTCTTTTGCTCCAAGCACTTTAGATGATGTTTGAATATTTCATGTGTCAAACAAAGGTATGGTATATACAGAGAGGTACTTCTTGGCATTACATTAGGACATCTTGCACTGAGAAATGTTTGATCTTCTGACAGTCAGTTCACATCGTTTGGTTACACACTTTATATCCTGCTGTGTATTGCACAGGATCAGGAGTGAAAAAGATTTGAGCTACCGGAAGAGCTGCCATGTACTAATTGTTCTTGGGTTTGTTTAGTCTATCATTAAACTGTGTTAATTGCTTATGCACACAGGAAAGTCATTAAGCGATGACAATTATGATAAATGCAGTTAAGAGCAAAACTTATATTTGTCTAAAATTTTCTTGCTTTTAAGATGTTTATGACTCTTTGCCAGCCTTTAATGCTCAGACAGTGGCTGAGGATCAGTTTCTATCTACAGTTTGGCCTTACACAAACAAGAAGCTTACAAAGTGAGGCAGGATAGGTTCACGGAAGGCAATCCACTGACGGGATGCTGAATTCTTTGACACCCCCTGGCTTAGGAAGTGCCTGAGCTGCAAAATGTTGGAGGATGAGGCTAGGCAAGGAGGTTGTCAGGGAGCAGCAAGGGCTGGAAGGCAAGCCAGGAGATGCTGGTTACCCTGGCACAGGCCATGCTGTTACCAACAGACGCCATCCTGCAGGCTCTGACCCAGATGGGCAGAGCCAGCAGCTGGTAACCCACTCCATCAACAGCCCCCAACACAACAGGGGGATGAGCCGAGCCAAGCCCAGGGTCCAGCTGGGGGCTGACTATGAGTAGCAAGAGATGCAGTTGGAAACAGGCCTGGAGACAGGGCTGCATTATGGGTCCCAGGTACATCCAGGAGGCAGGGCTAGAGAAAAGCTACAACCTAGATCTAAGGGGTCCTTCCAGGAGAGCAGCTCTCTACAGTCAGCTGTCGAGATTTTGAGATTCTTCAAATGAACAGACATAGTCTGGCAGCTTTCTGCACTCATTGCACCAGTTTTGTGAATTCATTACCATGTGTGTGCTAGAAGAATGTTTTTTGTAGTTTCTTTTGTTAGTTAAAAAAAAAAAAATTTCCTTTGTATCTGAATGACATCATCAGTAATTTCATCACACCAACATTCTCAGGTGGTTTCAGGTGGGCATATAAAAAGCAAAACCTTCAGTCCTACTTTGTGGCTATCTTCCAGCCATGCAGGGGCACTTAAAGAGAGGCAGTTGCCTTTTAGTGTTGGATGGCCAGCCACCTCTGTACCCATTCCAGCATTACCAGCAACAGCCTTCCTCTTCACTAAATGCCTGCAGAATTCATTTAAAACAAAACATCAGCAACCTTTATTCACACTCCTGGAGAGTAAAGCATATCCTCATAGACAGCAGTGCCACTAACTGCATCGCACTGACCCACCAGTTTTTCATCTCCTGTAGCTTTTTCACCATCTGGGCTGATTTAGCACTTTCTCCCATGCAACTTCCAAAACGGAAGCTCAGTTAATGCCATCTGGGGATATTTTCTTGCCTAGGAGGCAGACATCCATTTTGAAAGCGACTGGACTGACACCACCAGCCTCATGCTCAGAGCACACGCACACAGCCTGTTCGTTGCCCAGCCGGCCAGTGGAGGGCTCGATCTGCTGGTCATGACTCTGTGGAGCTGGACTCCAGCAGGCTGCTGAGGGGTGAAAGCCCCCTTAACACATCTCTCAGGCTCCACCCTTCATGCTTTGCTGCCATCAAATGTATGAAACAGTGAGGTTCATGGTCAGGTCTTTTGAATTCAGATTGCAGAAAAACAGCAAGAAAAGTTCAAGAAATGTAGGTTTCCTTGTCCACATCATATTCTGGATTTCATGGCACCCCTGAAGCAGAAAAAGCTCTATCTCATGGCATAGTCCTACGGCCCCATCCTCCCTACCAGCTGAATCTCTGACGGAAGAGACATCCCCTACATCAATAAACCCTGCGTGAAGGACTGCAGGTAGGAATAGGTAACACAATGTCAGGCGGAGCACCATGAGTTTCTGCTCCAGTTTGGGAACATCGGAGGAGGCAAATGTTCCTGGAGGCATGAGCAGATGATCACAGGGTGACTGCGAGCCACGAATGCGATACAGGCAAATGCATTCTTGTGTGTCAGGCAAGGAAGGCAAGCATTGTGCAAAGGCCTGGTGAGAACTCACCTGTACCACTATGGCCTTTTCTCACTCCTCAGGTTCAAGAAAGACAAATTCCATGTGGGCTGAAGGCAAATAAAGACTAAGCAATTGATTAGAGGCATCGAGGGGCTACAGAAGAAGATGATGAGTGGAAGGAGCAAAACAAAGGCTGAGAGGGCTGCCATCACTTTAAAAAAAGGTATCAAGGATGAATGCTGACGAAGGAAAAGCACTATTGAAGTGGAAGGAAAAATATGGTAAAGAACACAAAACAGTTCAAGACTTCTTTCCAAGAAGAAGACCTCAACAGAAACAGCACAGTAGCAAATATCACTTGATGTCCCTTGGTGCATTGGTAAGGAACAGTGAAGAAATCATGCATGGTCCCTGAGTCTCTGCAGAGTTCATGCTGAGGGAACCAAACCACTATCTTTCACCTCTGGAATCACCACAACCAAATGAACGTCTATGGTATAAATGCCCTTATTTACATAGTCTGAATGTACAGATGAATTTACAGGAATGCCTGGCAGCTGTGCCCAGTGCACAGCCATCGAGGGCAGCAACAGCCCCCTGGGCCCCCTGGGCTGCCTCAGGGCCAGCACTCCAAAAGCCTTCCTCTGAAGGATGCTGGGCAGAGGGCTGGTGGGTGGGGCTGCGCATGGAGGGTCCCGTCATGCCCATGTCACAGGGCCACCACCCGGCAACGCAGCAGTCACAATGCCCCAGGACAGGATAAAAGGGAGCAGCGTCCAGTGGCCGCTGCCAGTGCTGGCCTGGGGGCAGCCTGAAGACATCTGAGAGAAAAACCTTGAAGAGCTGGTGGAATTACTTGGAGGGGGCTGAAGAAGGAAGACCAGAGGCTGGACGATGACACTGGAGGTTCTCTGCTGCAAGGCCAGCTCCCGGTGGGGCCACGTTCAAAGCCCATCTGCTGGATGGAAATCCTGCTTCAGCCTTCAGGGAGTAGACGCAAGCCCCTTGGGAGATGAGAAGAACCACCAACCCCTGGAGGTACCCAAGGCTATCAGGCCTTTTCAGCTGGATAGCAGTGGAAGACCAAGGCAATGACTTCTTGAGGAGCACTGCAGAGCTCACCGTCCTCATACCCTGTGGAACCAGGGCAGCAGCAGCAAGGAAAGGGATACAGAGATGTTGCAAGGCGTTCCAGTGCTTTGGAGCACCCACTGGTGTCCCAGCAGGCGCAGGAAGGATTCTCGCCCCCACAGGCAGTCAGGCCACTCTCGGAAGCCCCTGAGATGGCTCCAGGCTGAGGGAGAATAGGGCTTGGGCATCTCCTGGGAGGCATGACCAGCTTGTGGGACAAGGAGACAGGTCTTGCTCACATGCTCAGGGAGTAGCCGATCGCCAGTACTGGGGTCAGGAAGGAATTTTCCCCCAGGGCAGATTGGCACTGGTCCCTGGGGGTTTTTCACCTTCCTCTGCAGCATGGAGCATGACCGCTTGTCAGGGCTCCCCTGGTCCCTTTTAGCTGGGTCACTGCCTGCTGCTCGTGCACCACGAAGATGGCCTCTCGTGCCCTGCAGCTGGGGGGAGGAAGGCTTTTTTTCCCCCATGGTAGGCTAGCAAGCATCCCTGGGGGTTTTTGCCTTCCTCTGCAGCAATGAGCACGGTCCCTTGCCAGGGCTCCTTTGGGCCCTTTTGGCGAGGTGCCTGCTGCTCGTGCTCCACGAAGGTGGCCCTCGTGCCCTGCATCCGGGGGGAGAAAGCTTTCTTGACTCCCAGGGGTCCCCAGGGTGGCCCCCGGGGGCTGCTTCTTGTCCTCTGTAGCACTGAGCACAGCCCCTTGTCAGGGCTCCTCTGGGCCCTTTTCGCCCGGTTCTCGCCTGCTGCTCTTGCACCTCCAAGGTGCCACTAGTGCCCTGGCTCCCTCTGGCTCTCTTGCCCATTGCAAGTTTGGAGCAGAAGCCCTTGGCTCCATTTCCCTGGGGGTTCTTGCTTGTGCAAAACAGCCTGTGCTTGGAAGGGCTCCAGGCTTGCTGCACCACCAGGAGCTGCCACTTTCCAGCTCTCCCTGCATCAATACGAGCGCAGGGCAGGCACGAGAGTGCTTTTCTTGCATCACTGGCCAAGAGGAACAGCACAACAGGTTTTGGAAGGCAAAAAGTGTGCCTGTCATCACTATGTGCCATACTTTGGAAAATTCCCCTTGATGCCACACACCACCTCTTCTTCGTCTTCTTCTTTTATGTGCGGTCAGTCCTGATCCTCATCCTTCACGTTCTCACTCTCCAGGAAACAGGGACTGCTTGGCCTGTGTTCCTGCTGCTACTTTCCGCAGCTCTGTGACTTGCCTTTGCCAGACTGAAAGGGATGTTTTTTTTAAAATGAACTGAAGAACACATCAGCCTGCTCCTGGCTACACATGTGCGATGTGTTAATGCTTGTGAGCACTGGCTCTGAAACAGATTCAGAAAAATAGAAATAAAACCCTGTTTCCACTTACAACCTTTGTGTTATGTGTCCTTGAAAGTGTTTTTGGAGCTGAAAACCCCCTGGCATTTTAGGCAAATACAGTCTCATCGCTACTGTATTCATGCTGAGTGCAGGGAATAGAATAGAATAGAATAGAATAGAATAGAATAGAATAGAATAGAATAGAATAGAATAGAATAGAATAGAATAGAATAGAATAGAATAGAATAACTATGTATGTTATCTCTAGAGTTATGGATGACAAGCTCTGACCTAGGGCAGAGGGCTCCATCCGGGAGGCCAGGTCTCTGCAGTGCAGGGGCCAGGCCCAGCCAGGAGGCAGGGGCAGAGACGGGCACACCTACAGCATGGCTCAGGCAGGGACTGGAGACCCCAGGCTGAGCTGAGACACGACCCCTGGGCCCTTGGCAGGAGACGCCGGGGCTGGGGGTCCCAGGAGAGGCCGGTCCCAGCCACTGAGGCCTATGAGCACCCCCAGGGACCTGGCACAAGGACACTTGCACTGCTCATATGCTCTCCTTTAGATGTTTATGCTTGGCCCCTATGAAGACAAGAGAATGGGGCAGAGGGAACTTCTCTCTGACAGAGTACTGTTGTTCTCAGGCTCTTTTGGTTAGCATGTTTTTTTCACAGGAAACAGCTCAGGTTTTTATGAAAATGAGTACAAGTATAAAAAAAAAATCCACAGAGAAATGAACAGGTATTGCTCACCTCAAAAAGATTTGCAACCATTTGGATCAGGATGTCCTGCTTCAGACTGAGGGCTTGATCTTTGAGCCTCGCTAGTGTCAGAGATGTGGGGTTTTGCCACCCTGTGTGAAACCAGCTAAACTGGATGGACACAGAAGGCTTTCAAAAACTGCACTTACACCTGCTTTTGGCCAATTTGTGCAGATGTTCTAGTTACCTTGAGCCGATCCACAGCTCTCACCCCCATCAGAAGGTACGTGCCTCCTTCCCACAAGGTGACAGAGCCAATGCCTATGATGGGGCACAACTGCCCACTGAATGCCTTCTGCTAGTGCTGGGCTGGGGAGAAATGTCAACAGAGATTTCCTTGGCATGTACTGCTAGGGGAAGTAGGAGGTAGGAATAAGAATACAGCTGGAAGGGACCTACAATGATCGTATGGTCCAACTGCCTGACCACTTCAGGGATGACCAAAAGTTAAACCATGGTATGAATGACATTGTCCAAATGCCTCTTAAACACTGACAGGCTTGGGGCATTGACCGCCTTTCCACAAAGCCTGTTCCAGGGTTTGACCACCCTTCTCAAGAAAGAAATGTTTCCTCACGTCAAGTCCAAACCTCCCCTGATGGATGCAGCTCTGAGCCATTCCCACGTGTCCTGGCAGTGAGTACCAGGGAGAAGAGATCAGCACCTCTCTCTCCACTTCCCCTCCTCAGGAAGCTGTCGAGAGCAGTGAGGTCACCCCTCAGCCTCCTTCTCTCCAAACTAGACAAGCCCCATGACCTCAGCTGCTCCTCAGAGGACATGCCTTCCAGCCCTTTCACCAGCTTTGGTGCCCTCCTGTGGACTCATTCAAGGACCTCAACCTCCTTTTTTAAATGGTGGGGGCCAGAACCACACCCAATACTCAGGGTAAGGCCACACCAGATCTAAATATCGCTGGATAATCACCTCTTTCAGCCAGCTGGTTATGCTGTGTTTGATGCACCCCAGGATGTGGTTTGCCCTCTTGGCTGCCAGGGCACACTGCTGACTCCTGGTGAGCCTCCTGTCAGCCAGCACCCCCAGACCCCTTTCTGCAGGGCTGCTCTCCAGCCACTCGTCCCTCAATTTAGACTTGGGTCTGGCATTACTCCATCCCAGGTGCAGAATCCAGCATTTTGACTTGTTCAGTTTCATGCCACTGATGATTGCCCAATGCTACAATCTATACAGATTCCTTCTGCAAGGCCCCTTGTCCCTCGAGAGAGTCAACAGCACCTCCCAGTTTAGTACCATCAGCAAACCTACTAAGGGTGCATTCAACTCCTGCATCCAGATCATTGCTAAACTGGCTCTAGAATTGGGTCCTGAGGATCACCACTGGTGACTGGTCACCAGCCAGCTGTAGCCCCATTCACTACAACCCTTTGAGCCCTGCCATTCAGCCAGTTCTTCACACAGGCCATGGTGAATCCGTTCATCCCACAGTTGGACAACTTGTCTGGAAGGACGCTGGGAGGGACATTATCAAAAGCCTTACTAAAATCCAGAAAAACTACATCCACTGCGTTCCCTTCATCCACTAGGTGGGTGACCTTATTGTAGAAGGGTATCAAATCAGTACCTTCCTTTTGTGAATCCATGTTGACTGTACCTGATGATTGCCTTGTCTTTAAATGCCTTTCAATAGCACCCAGTATGATCTTCTCCCTATTTTTTCCAGGAGTTGAGGTTAGACTCACAGGTCTGTAGTCTCCTGGGTCTTCCCTCATGCCCTTCCTGTAAATTGGAACAACATTGACTAGCTTCCAGTCAGTGGGGACCTCCCCAGACTCCCAAGACCTTTTCTAGATGATTGAGAGGAGTCCTGCTGTAACACCTGCTAGCTCCTTGAGTAGTCTGTAATTATTCCTATTAGGTCCCATGGACTTGACATTAAGGAACATTTCTTTACCCAAGAAGGTGGTCAAACCCTGGAACAGGCTTCCTGGAGAGGCGGTCAATGCCCCAAGCCTGTCAGTGTTTAAGGGACATTTGGACAACATTCTTCATACCATGCTATAACTTTTGGTCACCCCTGAAGTGGTCAGCCCGTTGGACTAGATGATCATTGTAGGTCCCTTCCAGCTGAACTATTCTCTTCTGTTTTGTTCTGTTCTATTCTATTCTGAAGATTCTTACAATTTCAGTGTCCAAAAATGGAAAATCACTGTTCCTGTAGTCATGGTCCTCCAACTCAGAAGAATGGGCAGCACAACAGATATAAGAAATGCTCAATAAAAAACCAGGAGTGAGAAAGAGGGTGAAGAGTGAGAACAGTGTTGGTAGCAACTGAAAAGAATAGAGACATGTGCAGGTTCTGGAAAAGCACATGGGAGGAGACTTGGGAGACAGTAGGGCAATAAAGTATTGTTTCTGCTGTAGAGGTCTCCCATGGAGGACTGACCTGGAACTGTCACAAACCTGAAGAGAGAGGCAGGTGAATGACAGAGCCCCTATGGAGGAGAGCCTTTGGGAGTCTTTGTCCCTAGGAAGCTATTCCTAGTTTCAAATTTCTAAAACTGTTATCTGAAATGACAACTATTTTTAATTGATTATGACATGCTCAAAGCATACTTAATAGGATGTGAATAATCAGGACAGCTGCTTTGGTGACACAAAATGCAGAGAAACCATTTTGATCCTATTTCACAGAATGTGTTTTGTGTCACTTCCACAGCATGATCGCAGCTATCCAGGCGGCTTTCTTGGGATATCTTTGGGTTTAATTACCCTGTCAATTAGAGTTAGAGGTATTAATGGGGCAGTGAAACGATACAGATTGCTCATGGGTTCTGTTCTCTACTTGTTGGCATTCATCAGTCTCGAAAGAGGAGGACTTTACACATTGTCTTGACATGGATGCTAATAAGCCTACAATGAGAGATACACTGTATCAAATAAATAGGTGCCAGCAGCCATGAACAGAACAAGCTGAGATAATGGCACAATGTAGCCCAGTAATGAAGAGGTGGAGACTGTAGGCTCCTGGCTAGCGCAGACCTCTGTTATTTTTCAAGGATGAGTGGATTTAGTCGATGAATGGATAAAAGCGTTTAAGAACAGGGGACTGATGACAAAATGAGCCACACCTGCAGACAGCAGAGCAGGCAAAAAGTGCATTGTATCAACATATGCTCTATGAAGCTACAGAAATAATTTAAAAATAAGTATTAAGTAAATAAAAGTAATTTCCAGCTGAATCCTGAACTAGGGTAAATCAGAGAAGCATTCTTGAAGTATACGAAGCTATGTTGACTTACAAGTCCTGAGAATACAAAGACTAAGTCCCATGTTCATGTGCAAAGCATTTTGGATCAACTTTTTTAGTTTTAAATGATCTGGATTAGGTTGCACAGAAAGCAATGAGAAGTATTATTAATATTGTATGCCACAGGCTATATCAACTTGTATCAAATGTACAGAGCTTTGTGCAGGCTAGTCCTTGCTTAGTGCTTTCATCATCTTTAGTGAAGTAAATGCCTATGGTGTCTCAGGTGTCTAAACTACATTGGCTTTCAAGGTAAAGTAAAACATGCATGAAGTACATACACTTCTAGATTATTTCTTTGTGTGACTTGTAGAAGTCATATCATGCTGTGATTTTAATGAGTTCTATCTTCACATGTCCTTGCTCCTGGTAGACCTTTATGGCCTTTCTCTGTAAACTTATTCCCTCAAGCAGTTTTATACACAAAATAGAACTATTTATGAGAAATGGGGTTCTAAGATCTCAATGGATATATTTTGGGTGGAGACAAAAAAGTGTAAGTAGTTGATGTTCCTAGCCACATCAATAATAAAATGAGAGAATCCTAAAATTCAGAGTAGCTCTTGTTCTTTTTGCTTTCAGTTTCTAAACTATGATTTTTCAGATTGGACAAAAACCACACTATTCTCTTATTTTCAGTTTCTTGTACCAATTTTAATGCACAATATTTCAGTTCTTGAACTGAAAACACTGAAAGGAGAATAGTAAGAATTCACACCATGGAATTACCGTTACACAAAATCATTAGGTTTTATAATCATTGTAAAAAATACATTCATTCCCTCTCCAAAAGTTTAGAACCTAAACTACCTCTCAGCAGTCCCTTCAAGAACTGCAATTTTCCTAATGGCCCATAATATTGGTACAAGTTCCCTCACAGATCAAGGGCAGCAGATCAGTTTAAGAGCATAGATTCTCTGAGCTAAGGTTAACAGCCCTCTGTGTTTATTTCAGGAAGACCTTCCTGATTGCTAGAGATGCTTCTCTGGGCCATGGTAAAAACATTATAAGCCTTCAGAGGGATGGCCATTTGGGACAGTTGCAGACACCAACTGAATACATATTAAGCTAGTATTTATTGTGGATGTGACAACCTGAGTCTAAGACTAGATCTTACACCCTCGTAGTTAAAATTGTACAAACTGATTTATCAAAATTCCTTGCAGATTGTTTCTTGGATGTCTTTTCCCCATTCTTCTTCCCCTCCTTACATTAGAAATAATTAGCGTAGTGTCTTGGCTTCCCTAGTTTCTGCTGGAGGACTCTTTGGAGAGCTGGAGAAGAGGCCACAAGCTTCATCCTCCAGGAATCTCTGTAGATGGGATAAAGTGCTCTGCTCTCAGGTTTCACAGAGCCATCTCCTGTGCCACACTCCTGCATAGTGATGCTGCCATCTCACTCATCTACAGGGCTGGTCCCTTAGCAGGACCCCATGCTAAAGACCCAGAGCCTTGCTCTCCACCAGCACCTGCCCTCCCTCGACTCCTTCCTGTTCAGCTCTTATGGCCCAAGCATCATGAAGCCTGGTAGAACAAAAAAAAAAAGGAGGGATTTACCTTGGTACCTTTCCAGTTCCTGCAGTGGACAACAGAAAAGAATAGTCTCCCTGTTCAGAATAAGACCTGGAAAAATCAAGTCCCACTATTAAAGGTATTGTACACTGCTCTTTTATTGATCTGCTAGGCTATTGTTATTCTCTGTTTCGTGCATTGTAGAAGTAAGAAGCAGCTGGAAAGAGTCTAGAAATTCAGGATCCATTAGGATTAATCACTACCAAGCTCTGTACCATCAGTGTGCTAGCCTTTTGCCTACTATTTTTCTGAATCTAGCCATACCCAGCTAGCAATAATCCATATCATTAGCCTGTTTTGCAATAATCAGTAAGAAAATGCAGAGCCACCAGATGTTGTGATGTGCAACAGGTTGATGGAAGCCGGGAGACTGTGATAGGACTTCTCTGTTTTCCCTCAAAGTCTCTTGCCTCCAGCCAATCTCACCTTGTCAGAGGACAAGAACTTTTCCCTTTGAGACAGCAATTCATGAAGGAGCTGCATAACAGGGTGGAATTAAAGGCCTTGATGCTGTCCACCCCACCTGTTTAAGGGTACAGCTCCTTTTAGCCAGTACAGTTGCTCTCTTTCAACTACTTTCCCAAGGCAATCCACTTAGTGAAGGAAACTGCCTCTCCCTACCTTTACTCATGTAAGCTAAAGGACCTCTCTACTCCTCAAAGCTACTCGTTTCTGGGACTCACAGATCTTCTTTGCTCTCACATACATAGCAACTCTGCTATGCTTGAAGTTGTTTATTTTTTTACCATAAAGGAAAAGATCCAGGTGGTAGCGAGAAGAAAAGGACTGTGGTTTGTTGCTAGGTCCTCTCCTTTCCTCTTGCTAAAATGGAAAACCTTCTGTTAGCATCACCCCTGCTCTAAGGAGGGGAAGGAGGTAGCCTGGACCAAGGCAAAGGCCACAACTCTGACGGGCAGCACAGAAAAGGGCCTGGATGCCGAAGCAAGTGTAGAGCAGGTCTGTTTAATCTAGCATACATTTTGAATCTAGATACTTCCCTGGTATTGGAATATTGCTCTTGTCTAATATTCTATCTCTTCCGAAAGCCTCACCCACCCATCTGCACATGCCTTTATTTCTCTTTTACCACAGTTCAATAAGCACCTGCTATCAAGATATCTAAGAAAACAACAGCAACTGAATAATGTTAGCATTTGATGTTATAGAAATAAAATAAAATAAAATATCTGAAGCAGAATAAAGCCACAAGATAAATGTCTTCAGAGCCAGAAAAAAGAATGTCATGGCTTTAACCTGTTTACATGAAAGTATTTTCTCTGGTGGGATAATCAAAGTTTCAAAGATCTTGTCCTATATAATATCAAATCCTATTACTATTCAGCAAGGGAAAAGCTATTCCCTTAAAATCAAGGTCCTCTTTAAGAGCTTCCTGCAGGAAAAAGCTTGTATTGTGTGCACAAGCACACACAGAAGGCATCTCAAAGGGAAATGTTAGCCTCAAATTAATTTCTGTCAGATTTGATTGAAAAACTCACACATATCTGTCCATTGGAGGTTTGTGACCTGACTCTGCCTGACTGGGATTTGGTAATCAAATAGAGACTTCTACAATACATTCATCAGTTTTGCTGTAGTCAAGAAATATAGCTGTAAAAAAGTGCGTAACAACAATAAAATTAGAACAAGGAGATTTTTTAAATTACCACAGCGCAGCTTAATTTCTTCATTGACTAAAAGAGTGCCCAGAATTAGAAAAAGGCAAAAAACAAATAAAAATACATTTAAAATGTTATGCTAATATTATTGCACCACATCTGAAACAAGTTGTATTGTTATAGTGCAACGCACCTGAATGGGTTTTTCCTACCAAACCAAGGTCAATCCTTAATTTATTGTGCACTTCTTGTCACTGGCCACTATTGCAGCTACTCTAAAAATAGGCAAGACCTCGATCCTTTCTCATGTGGCAAGTTCTGAAAAACTGTACCATTAATCCTTCACTGAAATTCTCAAACAACTGCTCAACATGCTCTTATTTTCACTCAATTTCTTACTGCTAGAACTTTAACATCTAGAAGAGATATGGTAAAAAAATAAAATTAAGCCCTTGAGAAGAGGTTCTGTTTTTCACTGACATCTAATAAAAATGAGGTACCCGAATGCAAAGGCAACAGTTACAGATATGTAACTGCATTGCCACATAGCTGCCATTACAGTGGGTCCACTCAAACCCCTAGTTGTGCTGGAAACCCCACGCAGAACCGCAGAAGCATAGTTTTCTGACACAATAAATCCATAGTTTTTCTGACAAAACCATACAGACTCCACAGCTGCTGTCAGCCATTCAAAACACGAATCTTGACTTCATGGTCATTTATATCAGGACTGCACGCTATTTTGAACTTTGGCCTCATTATATCACTTACTTCATTATGAGACACAACTTCTGAGACACAACTTCTGATCCAAATTGCTCACTATTTAAAGAAATGGTGGAAAAAAGGAAAGACATTCACTCAAACTGTCAGAGGCAGCGGTGAAAATATCCTATTAGTTGGATCTATTTTCAAAAATTTTATTTAGTTTATAACATACCTCATTTAAACTTTTAAAAATGTATCTTTAAACAATGGAGTTTGGGAAGTAAGGCAAGTGGGGAACAGGAAACAGAGAAGGGAGAATAAAACTGAGACAGAAACTTTGGCAGAATGGAGGGTAAGCAGCAAGAAGGCTTCGGGACACAGCCAACGGAATGATTGAGGGAACAGGAGTTGGAAGAAAAGGGGCAACAGTGGCCATTAGCAATAAAAGGTGAAAGATTGGAGGCTGGGAGGGAATATGGAGTCCAAGTTTCAGACCTAAGATTATGATGATCGTATCAGGAGGATTCCCTGGTTTCTTCCAGAGCTTCTGAGTAGAGGGAAATGAGTCTGCTTGGTCTTATGTCTGTGTAGCTCCAGCTTGGCAAGAGGATTTGAGAGGAACAAAAAGGCCTGACTCTTGAAAACTGAATGGTAGTGTGGTGGGTTGACCCTGGCTGGAAGCCAGGTGCCACCAAGGTGCTCTGTCACTCCCCTCCACAACTGGACAGGGGAGAGGAAATATAATGAAAGGCTTGTGGGTCAAGATAAGGGCAGGGAAAGATCACTCACCAATTACCCGCATGGGCAAAACAGACTTCACTTGGGGAAATTAATTTAATTTCTTACCAATCAAAAGCAGAGTAGGATAATGAGCAATAAAAACTGAATCTTAAAACACCTTCCTCCCATCCATCCCTTCTTCCCAGGCTTAATTTTACTCCCAATTTTCTCTACCTCCTCCCCCCATTGGCACAGGGAGATGGCATATGGGGCTTGCGGTCAGTTCATCACATGTTGTCTCTGCCACTCCTCCCTCCTTATGGGGAGGACTTCTCACACTCTTCCTCTACTCCAGCGCGGGGTCCCTCCCATGGAAGACAGTCCTCCATGAACTTCTCCAGCGTGAGTTCTTCCCATGGGCTACAGTTGTTCATTACCTGCTCCAGTGTGGGCCCTTTCCACAGGGTGCAGTCCTTCAGGAACAGACAGCTCCAGTGTGGGTCCCCCACAGGGCCACAACTCCTGCCAGCAAACCTGCTCCAGTGTGGGCCCCTCTCTCCACAAGTCCAAAGGTCCTGGCAGAAGCCTGCTCCAACACAGGCTTCCCTGGGGTCACAGCCTCATTTGGGCAACCACCTGCTTTGGTGTGGGGTCCTCCCTGGGCTGCAAGTGGATATCTGCTCCACCATTAACCTCCATGGGCTGCAGGGGTCAGCCTGCCTCACCATGGTCTTCACCACAGGCTGCAGGGGAATCTCTGCTCCAGCGCCTGGAGCACCTCCTCTCCCTCCTTCTTCACTGACCAAGGTCAGTGAAGGGCTGTTTCTCTCACATATTCTCACTCCTCTCTCCAGTTGCAGGTTGTTGTGCAGGGCTTTTTTTGCCTTCTTAAACATGTTATCCCAGAGGCGCTACCACCGTTGCTGAGGGGCTCAGCCTTGGCCAGTGGTGGGCCCATCTTGGAGCCAGCTGGCACTGGCTCTATCGGACATGGGGGAAGCTTCTAGCAGCTACTTACAGAAGCCACCCTTGTAGCCCCCCTGCTACCAAAACCTTGCCACACAAACCCAATACAGGTAGATATTTGGGACAGGAGTGGAGCTAATTTCCCATATATTTGTTCCTCTGAATAATACTCCAAGCTTTTGGGAACTGATGAAGAGAAAACAGGCTTGTTTACACTCTGGTGGCCATGACTAGTACAACAGAAATATCACCTTCCTGCTATCCCTTCCTCCATAATGTAGATGTCCATAAAAATGGCATGTTAAAAACCAGCAGAATTAGCTGCTTCTTTCCTTTTTTTTTTTATATGATTTTCTCAGTTTAACAAAGGAGGTGAATGAGGGGAAGAGCACCATCATATGTTCACTTGTACA